>NC_057805.1:159263249-159277567 GCF_018294505.1 Triticum aestivum
GGCGGAGGCGGACGCGTCCGGCTACGCCCGGACGTGTCCGGCGGCGGAGTGGGACGAGGGCTAGGGTTGGACTGAGATTTCGTTTTTCGGGATGTCCACATATTTATAGGTAGAGGGAGCTAGGAGGCTCCAAATGAGGTGCGGTTTTCGCCCACACGAACGTGATCGAACGACCTAGAGCATGGAAGGGAGTTTGGTGGGTTTTGGGCTGGTTTTGGAGAGGTTTTTTCTGGACACACAAATGGACTTTGTGGATGCCCGGTTAACCGCTGGAGTACAAAACGACCTCCAAATGGAACGAAACTTGACCGGTAGTCTCCGGGTGGTATAATAAGGCCACTTGACAAGCCTCGGTCCATTCCGAGAAAGTTTGACACCCGCACATGAAAGAAAACGAAAGGGGTGCACCGGAGGAGATAGGAGCGCCGGATTGCAAAACGGACAACGGGGAAAATGCTCGGATGCATGAGACGAACACGTATGCAAATGCAATGCACATGATGACATGATATGAAAATGCATGACATGACAAAATACAAAACGAAAGACACAACCCGACAATGGAGGGAAAAACATAGCACATAGCTGAAAATGGCAAGAGTCGGAGTTACAAATATGGCAAGTTACATGCAGGGTGTTACAACACTCCACTACTACAAGAGGATCTCGTCCCGAGATCTAGGACTGAAAGAACTCCGGATATTCGGAACGGAGATGGTCCTCGCGTTCCCAGGTGGCTTCCTGGCCGGAATGGTGCGACCACTTCACTTTCAGGAATTTGATTGACTTGTTGCGAGTCTTGCACTCAGTTTCTTCAAGAATAGCAACGGGGTGCTCATGATAAGAGAAATCTTCCTGGAGGTCAATCTCTTCGAAGTTGATAGTGCGCTCAGGTGTCTTGAAGCACTTGCGGAGCTGTGACACGTGGAACACATCGTGCAAGTTCGCGAAGTTGGAAGGAAGCTCAAGTTGATAGGCGAGGTCGCCTCTTTTGCCAATGATCTTGAAAGGACCCACGTATCTAGGGGCAAGCTTCCCTTTGATACCGAAGCGACGAGTGCCTTTCATTGGAGAGACGCGGAGGTAGACATGGTCTCCGATCTCGAAAGCCAAATCACGATGCTTACTCTCATAGTAACTCTTCTGGCGCAATTGCGCGGCTTTGAGATTATCACGGATGACTTTACACATTTCTTCAGCTTCAGTGATTAAGTCATTGCCAAGAAGTTGGCGTTCACCAGTCTCTGACCAATTGAGAGGAGTACGGCACTTTCTGCCATAGAGAATCTCGAATGGGGCCTTGCCCGAACTTGCTTGGAAACTGTTGTTGTAGGAGAATTCAGCATATGGAAGACAATCTTCCCATTTCATGCCAAAGGAAATGACACAAGCCCTGAGCATATCTTCAAGAATTTGATTGACTCGCTCGACTTGGCCACTAGTTTGGGGATGGAAAGCTGTGCTAAAGTGAATATTAGTGCCCATGGCCTTCTAGAAGGAGTCCCAGAACTTAGAGGTGAAGATACTTCCACGATCTGAAGAAATCAATTGTGGAATGCCGTGCAAAGAGACAATTCTGGAGGTGTAAAGCTCTGCTAGCTGAGCTGCTGTGATGGATTCTTTGATTGGAAGGAAATTAGCCACTTTAGAGAGCTTGTCGATGACAACGAAGATAGCATCGTTTCCGCGCTTGGACTTTGGAAATCCAGTCACGAAGTCCATTTCGATATGATCAAACTTCCACTCTGGGATAGCAAGAGGTTGGAGGAGACCAGCTGGTCATTGGTGTTCTACTTTCACTCTTCGACAGACATCACATTCATTCACGAATTGAGCAATTTCTCGCTTCATTCGAGTCCACCAATACGACTGCTTGAGGTCATGATACATCTTCGTACTTCCAGGATGAATGGAAAGGAGAGAATTGTGCGCCTCGTTCATTATGACTTTCCTTAGATCACCTTTAGGAACCACAATCCGGTCCTCGAAGAATAAAGTGTCTCTGTCATCAATGCGATAGCACTTGTATTTGGAAAGACCCTTGTCGATACCACGTTTCACCTTCTTCACCATGGCATCAAGGAGTTGTGCCTCATGAATTTGATCTTCCAAAGTAGGAGAGACTATGAGGTTGGCAAGAAAGCCTTGAAGAACAACTTGGAGATTCAGCTTGCGGAAAGCTTCACAAAGATCCGGTTGGAAAGGCTTGAGGATTAAGCTGTTGCAATAAGCCTTCCTGCTTAAAGCATCTGCAATGACATTGGCCTTGCCTGGAGTATATTCGATACTCGGATTGTACTCTTGAATCATTTCGACCCATCGAGTCTGCCTGAGGTTGAGGTTGGGCTGAGTGAAGATGTACTTGAGACTCTTGTGATCAGTGAAAATGTCCACTTGTCTTCCCAACAAGAGATGTCTCCACGTTATTAATGCATGGACAACTGCCGCCAACTCAAGATCGTGAGTGGGGTAGTTCTTCTCGTTGGGCTTTAACTGATGAGAGGTATAGGCCACAACTTTCTTCTCTTGCATTAATACAGCACTGAGACCTTGGACAGAAGCATCACAGAAAACTTCATACGGCTTGGATTCATCAGGAGGAGTCAAGAAAGGAGCTGTGACTAGTTTCTCTTTGAGAGTGTTGAAAGCAACGTCACACTCAGGAGACCAGACATATTTCACATGCTTCTGAAGGAGGTTGGAAAGAGGCTTTGCAATCTTGGAGAAATTCTCAACGAATCTTCGGCAATAGCTTGCAAGATCAAGAAAACTGCAGAGCTGCTTGACGTTTTGAGGAGGTTCCCAATTCACAACTGCGGACACCTTCTCGGGGATAACAGCGATGCCCTTGGCAGAGATGATGTGACCAAGGAAAAGAACTTCATCAAGCCAAAACTCACATTTGGAGAACTTCGCATAGAATTGATACTCTCTGAGCTTGTCGAGCACCAATCGCAAATGTTTGGCATGATCCTGTTTATTCTTGGAGAAAACCAAGATATCATCGAGATACACCAGAACGAATTCATTGGTATAGGGGTTGAAGATGAAATTCATCATCCGAGAGAACACTGGAGGAACATTGACAAGGCCGAAAGACACGACAGTATATTCGTAAGAACCAAAGCTTGTTCTGAATGCTGTCTTGGGAATATCTCTTCACGAATGCGAATCTGATGATAACCCATACGAAGGTCAACCTTCGAGAATACTTTAGCCCCTTTGAGTTGCTCAAAAAGCTCATTGATGTTGGGAAGTGGGTACTTGTTCTTGATTGTCTTCTTGTTCAATGGACGGTAGTCGACACAAAGTCGGTCCGTGCCATCCTTCTTCTTGACAAAAAGAACACCACAACCCCATGGAGAAGAACTCGGTCTGATCAAACCCAGACGCTCTTGTTCATCGAGCTGTTTCTTCAATTCCTTCAGCTTGTTGGGTCCAAGCTTGTATGGACGCTTGCAAACGGGTTCAGTGCCAGGCTCCAGTTCGATAACGAACTCAACTGGCCGATGAGGAGGCATATCCGGAAGCTCTTCTGGAAAGACATCTTGATACTCGCAAACGACTGGAATTTGAGAGATGGCATTCAATTCGCCCTTCTCATTGAGAGAGAAAAACCGAATGGTTTCATCACGAGCGGCATAAATAATCACATCCTCAGAAGAGTGTGTCAATTGAATTTCCCTGGCAGCACAATCAAGTTGAGCCTTGTGCTTAGAAAGCCAGTCCATCCCGAGAATTAGATCAATATCCGAGTCACCAAGAACAATTAGAGAAGACTGAAATTTATAGTCGCCCATCTTGATGGTAACATTCGGAACCATGGAACTTGCATTCATGAATTTACCCGGAGAGACAACTGATAACGGTCTAGGCAAATCTTGATAAACCAACTCATGCTTAAAAGCAAATGGTCTTGATATGAAAGAAAGCGATGCACCAGTATTAAAAAGAACTTTTGCAGGAATATCATTAACAGGAAGATTACCCATTATCACATCAGTAGAATCCTCCGCTTGAGCTGCATTCATCATGTTCACCTTTGCAGACTTTGGATTATGCTTGACCACTGCATTGCTGGAAGATATGACAGGAGGAGGAGGAGGAAGACGCCTCTGGTTGAAGCACTTGTTAGCATAGTGACCTTTCTGCTGACACTTGTTGCAAGTCACCTCTGAGAGTGGACGGTGATAAGGAGCATTGGACTTAGGAACTTGATTCTGAGACTTGTTCTGATAGCCAGAGTTGGAAGAGTTGGAAGAACCATGGCCACCTTTGTTCTTCTGCTGGTAAGGCTGACGAAATGGAGGAGGAGGAGGCAACCAGAACTTCTGTTGCTTAGCTGTCACAAGTGAGGAAGAAGAAGACTGAACTGCGTCTCTGACTCTTTTCTTAGAAGCCTCACACTTGAGCTGAGCAGCCTCTTGCTTCAATGCCATATTGTAGAATTGATCAAACTGAGTAGGCTCAACAAGAACGAGAGCTAACTGCAGATCCTCTTTAAGGCCACCTCTGAAGTGATAGATCATGCTCTTCTCATCAGGAACGTCTTGTTTAGCGAAGCGAGCAAGCTTTGAAGTCCCGACAGAAGTTAGTCCAAGTGATCACACGACCTCCTCTGGAATCTTTGTATTGCTGAAACCAATCAGCAGCTTGGTCCTTGAGCTGGAAAGAAGCAAACTTGACATAGTCCTCAGGCCTGACATTGCTACATTCAAAATGCTTGTTGATGTACACGAGCCAATCATCGGCATCCGTGGCCTCGGCACAGTAGCTGAAAGACTTGGGCTGATTAGCGAGAAACTGGTTGAGAGTGGCAAAGTGAAACTGATTGTTGCCTTGACCTTGATTGCCTTGCCCTTGAGTACGTTCTTGCAAGAGTTGCAGAATCATCTGAGCATTGGCGTTGGTGGCTGCCATGATAGCTTGCCATGCCTCCGGAGGCGGAGGTGGTGGCGGAGGGTTCGCTTGACTCCCTTCATTGCGATCCGGATTCTGATGCGTTGGCGGAACCATCCTGAAGAGGGTGACATCCGTTAGCATCTTGATAGACAAATAGATAAGTAGAATCAACGGATAGAAATTGCAACTTATAGTCTTCACAATAAACATTCGAACGAAGATGAATGGATGAATTCTGTAGTAAATCATCACACTTCCATAAGTTGAGAAGCCACTTGAAAAAGATATGGAATGAACATATGAATTCAAAGCAACTCGAATACCACAATACAAAATAAAACAAAGTATTGGCTTGCAGAATAAGCCGGAACAAACATATGATCGAGATTTCGTCCGAAGTTTTCGTGGTGGGGCCCACACAGGCGCAATCGTACAGCACCATCATGTACAAGGCTGTGCACATGACATACGAAGCGTCCTCGAGTCGGCATAGCCATGGACTCTTTAAGACACTACGAGACCACTGTAAAATCAACCGTGTACAGGCGGACCACTAGACGTCGAACCCCAATCTCGTATCATGCGTCTGTCGGAAAGATATCCTAAGGCTACTTGAATTCCCACTTATAAACTCCCGAAACTTTCTGGTTATGCAATCTGGTGTAGGGGATACAGGGGACACAAAATATATCACCCAAACTAGCAATCCCTAGATCCAGCTGTATCCATCCATCAACACATAACCAAGAAACCTTCGGAAATCGTTTACCTCAACCTTCGAAAAACATCCGTTATACAAGTTATGGCAATACTCCCGAACTCCCGCCCCAGTACTGGTGGCGTCGAGGTGATCTCACCAACAACTTCATAAAAGAGATTTCGATGTTGGCGAAACTCAGGTATTCCAGAACTGCAACGATAAAATTGTGACGACAACACCTCGGAGCTCAACTCCCCGGGACACTGCCACAACCCCTAAATGACAGGAGGCACCATGAACAATGTTCTCGTCACAAAACCATCGGAACGATTCCAAGATACCCGCGTGATCCTAAATTTTTTTTAGTGAAATTTGAGGAGAGAATAGTCAAAACTTCTACGTCAGGAGACCTCACCAGAGCGACGAAGGGACTGAGGAGTAAAAAGAATCCTACTCTCCGATATATATAATCCTAAGACTCAAAACATTTTTGTTCTAGACTCAACAACGCCAGCGATTCGATCAAGCAGGGGGCTCCTAAGTCGGGGATGGCTCTGATACCAACTATGCGGTTATGCCTCTAAGTCGCGCCTCGACACGTGGGAGATATAGCCGCATCGTGGGTGTTACAGGGGGAGATGAAAACGAGAGGCAAATGGCAAACAATGTAAATTGCAAGGAGATGAGATTTGTGATTAGGAACCTGGTAGATGTTGATGATGTCTCCCCGGCAACGGCGCCAGAAATTCCTTTTGATGTCTGCTAGAACTACGTCGGTATTTCCCCAAAGAGGAAGGGATGATGCAGCACAGCAACGGTAGGTATTTCCCTCTGTGATGAGATCAAGGTTATTGAACTAGTAGGAGAACCAAGCTAAACAACACCTGCACACAAATAACAAATACTCACAACCCGACGTGTTAAAGGGGTTGTCAATCCCTTTCGGGCAACGACGCCAGAAATTGGCAAGTGGACGTGAGAAAGTTGTAATAGATTGAATAAATGGATCACAAATAAGATAAAGTGCGGCTTGTATTTTTGGTTTAATAGATCTGAAAATAAAAGCAAATAAAAATAGATCGTGAAGGCAAATATAATAAAGAAGAGACCCCGGGCCATAGATCTCACTAGTGGCTTCTCTCGAGAAAAATAGCAAACGATGGGTAAACGAATTACTGTTGGGCAATTGATAGAACTTCAAATAATCATGACGATATCCAGGAAATGATCATTATATAGGCATTACGTCCAAGATTAGTTGACCGACTCCTGCCTGCATCTACTACTATTACTCCACACATCGACCGCTATCCAGCATGCATCTAGTGTATTAAGTTCATGGAGAAACAGAGTAATGTAATAAGAACGATGACATGATGTAGACAAGATCTATTTATGTAGAAATAAACCCCATCTTGTTATCCTTAATAGCAACGATACAAACGTGTCGGTGCCCCTTCTGTCACTGGGATCAAGCACCGTAAGATCGAACCCATTACAAAGCACCTGTTCCCATTGCAAGATAAATAGATCAAGTTGGCCAAACAAAACCCAAATATCGGAGAAGAAATACGAGGCTATAAGCAATCGTGCATATAATAGATCAAAGAAGACTCAAATAACTTTCATGGATAAAAGGATAGATATGATCATAAACTCAAAGTTCATCGGATCCCAACGAACACACCGCAAAAAGAGTTACATCATATGGATCTCCAAGAGACCATTGTATTGAGAATCAAAAGAGAGAGAGAGAGGAAGACATCTAGCTACTAACTACGGACCCATAGGTCTATAAAGAACTACTCACACATCATCGGAGAGGCACCAATGGGCATGATGAACCCCTCCATGATGGTGTCTAGATTGGATCTGGTGCTTCTGGAACTTGCGGTGGCTAGAATTGATTTTGTCGACTCCCTAGGGTTTCTGGAATATTGATGACCTACAAGTATAGGGGATCAATTGTAGCTCTTTTTTATAAGTAAGAGCGTCAAACCCAACGAGGAGCAGAAGGAAATGACAAGTGGTTTTCAGTAAGGTAATGTCTGCAAGTGCTGAAATTGTAAGTAGCAGAGTAGTTTGATAGCAAGATAATTTGTAACGAGCAAGTAACGATAGTAGTAACAAAAGTGCAACAAGGTAGCCCAATCCTTTTGAGGCAAAGGACAGGCCAAAACGGTCTCTTATGATAAGCAAAGCTTTCTTGAGGGTACACGGGAATTTCATCTAGTCACTTTCACCATGTTGGTTCGATTTGTGTTCGCTACTTTGATAATTTGATATGTGTGTGGACCGGTGCTTAGGTGCTGTTCTTAATTGAACAAACCTCCTACTTATGACTAAACCTCCCGCAAGCATCCGCAACTACGAGAAAAGTATTAAGAATAAATTCTAACCATAGCATTAAACTTTTGGATCCAATCAGTCCCTTACGGAATAGCGCATAAACTCGGGTTTAAGATTCTGTCACTCTCGCAACCCATCATCTAATTGCTACTCCATAATGCATTCCCTTAGGCCCAAATATGGTGAAGTGTCATGTAGTCGACGTTCACATGACACCACTAAGGGAATCACAACATACATACTATCAAAATATCGAACACATATCAAATTCACATGATTACTTGCAACATGATTTCTCCCGTGACCTCAAGAACAAAAGTAACTACTCACAAATGATAATCATGCTCAAGAACAAAGGGGTATTAAATAGCATATTGGATCTGAACATATAATCTTCCACCAAATAAACCATATAGTAATCAACTACAAGATGCAATCAACACTACTAGTCCACCACTAGCACCAATCTATAGTTACGGTAACAAGATTGAATACAAGGGATGAACTAGGGTTTGATATGAGATGGAGCTGTTTAAGATGTTGATGGAGATTGCCCTCCCCAAGATGGGAGAGTTGTTGGTGATGATGATGACGATGATTTCCCCCTCCGGGAGGGAAGTTCCCTGTGACGCCTAGATAATTAAGGTACAGTAATCCCCCGCTAAAGGTGCCATGTCATCACATTACTGTTACGAATCCTCACTTGATTCAAATCATGTTTCAAATTCAAATTCAAATTAAAGTCCAAAATTCAGATTTCTCAAACATGCAATATAAAATGTGCGAAGTGTGGCAAATATTCCATAACCAATTATGGTGCTGACCCAACACTTTTGTAAAGTATTTAAATGCCCTTTTGTGATTACAATAGAGGCTAAAAACAATTGTTAAATGCTTTTAATTAATAAACAAAATTAAACTATTTTATTTACGTGCCAAACCATTTATGGCGGTGCCTAAATTTGCATTGTAAATTATGGTCCAAGTCTCTTATTTTACAAAACCCCTTTTGTTGTTTAAATTAAATACTGATCAGAACTAAAAGAAACAGAAAAAAATATTAAAGAAAAGAAAAACCTCACCTGATCACCTGGGCCTCTAGTGCACAGGGGAGGCCTAGCCCACCTAACCACATAGCCCCTTCCTCCTAATCACGGGAGGGGGTCGTGGCCTCCATCCACGCCACCACGGCCTCGGCCGTCGCCGTGGCGATCATCCGCCGGTACCCCGAGGGAGATAAAGACCCCTCTCGACGCCCCAAACCCTAGACGTCGCTCACTCTTCCCCTCTCGCCTCCCAGATCCGTTTCTTTCCCCCTCACGCAAGTTCCGCCGGCCTTGACCTCCTCCGTTGCGCGGCCACCGTTGTCCCCGTCGATCGTGAGGCTGTCCAGCGGGAGCACAATCGTCGACTACATCATCTTGGATGAGCCGTTCGAGCCGGAGAAGCCTTCCCTTGACACCATCGCCTCGTCTTCCCCGACTACGGCGGCCGCCTCCCGGGGACGACTCCGTCGCCAGCACCGCATCCCCGACCACCGCCTCGAGCCGGCTGCACCGAGCCTCGACGACCCCCTTCTCGTCAACACTTTGAGCGGCCGCCTCCTCTCCTCTCCTCGATTAATCGTCGTAGGCTGCCGTCCGCCATTGCCGTCCGAGCGCTCACGCCCGAGCTCCTTTGCACGAACGGATATCACCAGCGTGCTTCTGGAGCTCCGTAGGAGCAGCCCAGTCCTTTTAGCTCGCTCGTTTCCTCGCTGCAACCGCCGCGCCCATGTGACTCGCACTCCACCCGTCGCCAAACTCGAAGCCACCGTCGCTGCTCCTGGCCACCCCGCTCGCGCTCGTCCGCGCTTGGCCGCGCCCCTGCCTCGCATGGCTGCGCCCGGCCGCGACCCACACCGTCCGTGCGCATGCCCCGTCGCGCTCGGCCAGGCCCGCCGCTGCTCGGCGCCGCTCGTGTGCTGCTGCTTTGCTGCTTCCTACTGCTACTTGCTTCTCTGCTTGCTATTGCTATGCGCTGCCGTGTACTTCTACTACCTACTGCTACTGCCGCTGCGTATTTGTTGCTGCCGCCGCCCATGGCCATGGCCGTCAAGGCCCCTGTACATATGTACATGGCCATGTGTGAGGCCGGCTTGGGCCATTGCCGCTGGTGATAGCCCCTGTTTAGACTAGATTAAAGTTAGTGGGTAGATTAGTGTATGTACATATGACATGTGGGTCCCTCCTAGATAAATCATTTTAGTTAAAACAAATAACTGCTAGTTAATGACTCCTGGGTCCCACTGGTCCCATTGACCAGCCAAACTGCTGACTGGGATAACCCTGTCAATGACATGCGGGTCCCCTGGGCCCTTTGACTAGTCAACGATCTCAGTTGACTGCTGACTAGGCAGTCAACTGGAACCCTCTTCTCTCCGGTAGACCCGAGACCGCTGCTGATGCCCCTGTGATCGACTATGTCGACGACGACCCTTCTTCCCTTTCAACGGAGCTTACAGGCAAGCCCCCCTTTGATCATCCCGATATCGCCAATTCCATTCTCTCATGCTTGCATTAGATTTTGCTACTGTTATTGATTGCGCCTATTCTGATGCATAGCCTGCTTTTGTAACCTGCTTATCATTACCTACCTGCTTATCCTAAACTGTTTAGTATAGGTTGGTTAGTGATCCATCAGTGACCCCCACCTTGTCCTTGTTGCCCCTGCTTCATCATCAACGACTCGATCAACGTGATCAACGACCAGAGCCCGACACCTCACATCACATCACGCCCCTTTTTGATGCTCGACTCTGCAAAGTTACCATTGAGTGCCGAGGGTGGAACCTCATACATCACTCCTGATGAGATCTCTATAGTGTAGCTATTCGGTCGTGGTTAACGAGGGTGGTTCCTCCTTCACCATTCCCGATACGGCTCTGTTGTGCAACACCTCAAGTGTGAACCTCGAGGGTAGTTCCTCTTACGTTCACCTTGATGATTACATCGAGTGGACTCCTCCGAGGGTGATTCCTTGGGTTTTCCCCTTGATGTTTGAACACACGGTTACCTTGACTTTACTTGAGACATTGGTGAAAGTCGGGCGGGCTCAGAGAGCACCCGAGGAGTTACGGTGGCGGCTGGCTGTTTAGCGGTATCACCCAGGAGGGGGTGATAGCTCCGGACTTGTCCCGATAGCCGTCACTTCTTTTAATAATGCACTAACAGGTTTGGGTATTTGTTCTGAGTTGGCCTCTGGCCTTTACGCACTAACCACCATGCGAGAATAGGTATGGGCCTCGACGTCGCAGTATGAGCCGAAGCTTTGTCAGACGTCCAGTTCAGCATTGTGGCACGGTCGGATCATGCTGGCCATCCGAGGCGGTGCTGGTATCCACCCTGCACACAACGACCCGGAGTGCAATGGGCGATGGGCCCAGACCCCGGAATGCTTAGGATGTGGACCGGCGGGGACCTCTCTGCTGAGCCTAGGTAGGGCTGCGACGTGTTGATCTTCTGAGGCCGGGCATTGACCCCAGAAAGGTGTGTCCGGCCAGAGTGATCGAGCGTGTTGGGTAACGTGGTGCACCCCTGCAGGGAAGATATCTATTCGAATACTGTGTCCACGGTAATGGAAGTTCAGACTTGTATCCTGATCTTATATAACTAGAAATGGATACTTGATACTTATGATGGATATGTGGCTCCGGGATTGCTTTCTTGCAGGCAGTCGAGGAAGGATCTCTCTGGGCATTAATATTACAACATGCTTGTTAATTATAAACGGCTATTCTTTACACTTCTACATGCTGCAAGACACTTGGAGCTGCTTGAAGATGCTAGTCTTCGATAGGCTAGACCTTCCCCCCTATTCTGGCATTCTGCAGTTCAGTCCACAGATACAACCCTTCAATTTGATACCAATGCATACTTAGTATAGATTTGATGCTTGCGAGTACTTTGGATGAGTACTCATGGTTGCTTTGCTCCCTCTTTTCCCCCCTTCTTTCTTCTTTCTTGTTGTTGCAACCAGATGGTGGATCCTTGGAGCCATATGCCACCGCTGACGGATACTACTACGTGGAGGACGTCGACGACCAGGAGTAGTTAGGAGGTCCCAGGCAGGAGGCCTTGCCTCTTCGATCGTTGATGTTTGTGCTAGCCTTCTTAAGGCAAAATTTGTTTAACTTATGTTTGTACTCAGATATTGGTGCTTCCGCCGACTCTTCTGTATTCGAGATTCTGTATTCGAGCCCTCGAGGCCCATGGCTTGTCATATGAAGCTTGCATTATTTTATTTGTGTCTAGAGTTATGTTGTGATATCTTCCCGTGAGTCCCTGATCTTGATCGTACACATTTGCGTGCATGATTAGTGTACGGTCGAATCGGGGGCGTCACAAGTTGGTATCAGAGCCGACTGCCTGTAGGAACCCCCCTTTCCAACTCCTCGGCTGAAGTTGAGTCTAGTCGTTGAATAACTATTTTACTAACATGGCTGTGCGCCTTACGGGCCCACGTCGCCATTGGGTGGTATTAGGATCTTTTACTCCTCGGACTTTACTCTAGGACTCTGATCTCTCTTCTATTCGGGTTAAATGATTTTGCTAACTCTAACTCTAGGTTCTCGAAAATACTTTCTCCCGAGGAGCGCCTTCATTCCAGATGATGGCCTGCTTCACGCGGAGATTTTGAAGATACCCTTCAGTATTTTCCCGAGACTTTTGTGCTCGTCGCTTTTGCAATTCCCTACCTCTGATATATCCTTACGGATAACCTCATACACTCGTCATTCATACAAACATTCCCCGTTGCTCTTGTTATTACAAGATACATCGAATTATTCTCCGACTTTTAAGAATCCCCTGTGTCATTGCCTTGCGATTCTTTGCCACTTGTTTACATCTACGAATAATTCCTCACACTTAGCGAGGATTTGTTCATTCCTAGTTGTTCATGTGTTTCACAAAATTCATTGGAATACTATTCGATCTTCCGATAATCCTCTCCAACTATTACTCTTGTTCCTCCTTACCTGCTTACATTATGGTTACTTCCATAGGTCTAGCAATATTCATTAAAATCCTTTGCGATTGACATCCTGACCCTATTGTGTCAACATGTGTGTGAATGCACGCAATTGTCAATTGTTCCCTGGAATTGTCCTTTCGGCTCAGACGTCACCCCTGACATGAGCTGGTGTTCGACAAATCAAACCCTGATTAATTGTTGACCTATGTCTATTCAACTTACTTGTCTTTGATCAGAGCCTCTGCCTCTGATCCCCCGATTTGGGAATCATAATTCCATTGCATTTAAGCTTTGAGTTAGTCAGTTGTTTCTATAATCTAATATTCTTACATTCTTTCTTCTTCTGGTGAAGTACTGATACTCACACCAGATCCTTTGTTGGGTTTTATCTGACAGTGTCCTTCATATTCAGTAACCTTGTGAGTTTTACTGTTGGTGTACAAAAGTAGGGGCTCTCCTTTTGACCCCTTTACTTGTGCACGGGCAGTCAGAGCCGCGCGCCACGGCCGCACGTAGTAGGGCAAAGGAGGGAAGCCGAAGCACAAGATGGCCAAGGCAACGCCAAGACCAAGAACACAAAGGACAGAAGGGCGAAGCAGGCTCCCTGTAACGCCTCGGATCCGATGCGCCAGGCGCCATCCAGTTATTCGCCATCATTGCCATGTCATTCGCTTGCGTGTTTCACTTTGCCATGTCATCATCTGCATTTCATCTGCATGTTTTTCGAAACTTGCATCCGGTCCTTTTCCCCGTTGTTCGTTTCACGATCCGACACTCCCACACGCGCCCGTCGCCCCTCTCAGACCTTGTTTCGTGAGCGGGAGAAAAATGTTCTTAGAATGGGCCGAGATTTGCCGAGTGGCCTTGGTATATCACCGGCAGGCCGCCCATCAAATTTCGTTCCATTTGGAGGTCGTTTGATGCCCCCACGGTTAACCGCGTACCCCGAAAGCCCCTTTTGTCTTGCAGCCCAACACTCCTCCAAATTAGCCCACTAACCCAGCAAAACCCCCTCCATGCTCTCTGTCGTTCGATCACGATCGTGTGGGCAAAAACCGCACCTCATTTGGACTCTCCTAGCTCCCTCTACCTATAAATATGCCATCTCCCCCGAAATTCTCGGTCTAACCCTAGCTCCTTCCACCTCGCGCCACCGGACAAAGTTCCCCGCCGCCGGACTTGTCCGCCACCGCCCCCGCGCCAATCCCAGCGCGCCATGTGGCACCCCGTGCCTGCTCTCTCCTCCCGCCGCCGCCAGCCCGCCCGAGCCCGCGCGGGGCCCTCCGAAGCCCATCGGGGCCCGGGTCGGCCCGACCCCGCGCCGCCGCCCGCTCCTCCGCCGACCCTCGCCGGT
>NC_057805.1:159278035-159312750 GCF_018294505.1 Triticum aestivum
CTCGTCCCTACCGCCGCCTCGCCGTCTCCAGACCGGCACCGCCGTCGCTGCGGGCCTCCGGCCGCCGCCCGTAGCTCCCGTCGCCGCCGGCGTCCGCTCTGGCCTCGCCGGCCCTGGATCCGGTGAGCCGCAGGCCAGATCCGTCCGGCCCCGGCCTCCCCCGTCCTCCCCGTCGTCGCGGGAGCTCGCCGGAGCCGCCCCGCCGCTCGCCGGAGTCTTCTCCGGTCAGATCCACCGAAGGCTGGATCAGATCCACCAACGCGCCCAACCAAACACCGTCCCCGCCCCGGATCTCCTCGTCCCGCACGCCTCCGTCCCGGGTTGAATTTTCGCGAGGGTATATTTCTGCTAAGTCCCCAGAAACTCATATTATGTTGCATACTTTGACCTGCCATAACTTCATCCATAATGCTCCGTTTTGCATGCATAATATATCCAAATGTTCATCCTGAGATGCTATTCATTTTGTTCCATTGTGCCAAGCTTGTTTGAGATCATTTTTATGCCCTAATCATCGTTGGAAGAGTGCTATATGATGTTAATCTGCTGAAACTGTTATAACTTGATGATTTGTCCTTTTCATTGCATTTTGTGTGTGCATCCTATGAGCATGAGCTATACGTGTGTTTTGAACTACATCATGCCATCTTTACAGAGGTGCTTTTCTTGTATTTTTGTGATATATGTGGTGACTAGCACAAGCATGCAAAATAGCCTCCGTGATGTTACTGATTTATGTGACTTAAGTCATTTCTGCCAAGTCTGAGTCTGTTATATTTTGTTGCTATGTAAACCTGCTGCTACCATGAGTTCTATGCATAATCTGGACATGATCAGTAAGGGTGTTTTGTTATACATGTTATGCTATATCCATACATGCCCTTCGTTGCATTTATAGCCTGCTTTAGCTTGTTGTTATCATGCTCCAAACTTGCTAAATAATGTTGCTGTCAGCCTGTTAACATGTTCAGTTTTGACATGTGTTTTGCTAGTGATCCATGCACCCTATGAACTTGATCTTGCCATGGTTAGCTTTATAATTATTCCATCTTACTGTTGGATGGATTCACATGCCATGAAATGCTTTGTGATGAGTGATTTGAGCTCGAAAAGATGCCTTCATAATTCTGTTTATGCCATGCTCAGTTTTTCTGCTGTCTGAATCTGTCATATCATTTGCCATGTTTGCATGGATCCTACCATCTTTTATGTTGATCTTTAGAATTAGATCAGTAAGGGAGTTTTGTTATTTGTCTTCAGTAATAGCATGCCGTGCTTAATTTTGCCATGATAGTTTGCTGTAACTTGTTGTTTGATAGCTCTAAACATTGCAACCTGATGTTATTTCTACCATGTTCAGTGATTTTCTGCCAAGTCTGTGAAACTGTTTTTATTTGCAAACTTGCCATGTCCTTTTGAGCATGTTCTATTGATTTCTAGAGATAGCTCAGTGTTCATGTTTTGTCATGCTTTACCTTTACATCACGTCCATGCCTTTTGTTTTCATGTTGTGGTGCTGTAGCATATTGTTTTGATGCTTGCAATATGCCTACTTGCTGTTTTGGACAGATTGTTGTTATATCTTGTTTGGTGTGTATGTGTTGCACCGTTGCTCCGTTTTGAGCATGTTCTATATGTAACTTGCTTAGTTTTGTATGTAGTTTCATGTTATCTTGTTCCATCCATGTTTTGAGGTGTTTGATTGATGTTTGAATGCATTTTGCATCAATGCCATGTTTGACTTGTTTTGCTCATATCTTCTAGGCCGTAGCTCCGAACTAAATGAACTTTATATGTAACTTGACTAGAATTTCATGTAGATCATCATGGTGCATCTTAAATTGCTGTTTAACAACTTGAACATAAGGTTCATTCAGATCTGGACCAATTTTGAAGTTTGCATATGAGGACTTACCGGATTTGTTATATGTTGTTTCCGGCCTCATTTAAACTTGCTTTGATGTGTTGCTCTTGTATGCATCATCTCTTGCCATGAGTAGCCTCATGTAGCCTTGTCATGCATCATACTTGGTTGAGCATCATGCCTTGTTCATGTGTGGTGTGTTTACCATGTTGTGTGCTTCTTCTCGATAGTTCCCGTTTCGTTGCGATCGTGAGGATTCGTTCGTCTACGCTTGGTTCTTCTTCGTGGCTTCATCTTCTTCATGGACTCGTTCTTCTTCCTAGCGGGATTTCAGGCAAGATGACCGTCACCTTGGATCTCATTACTATCATTGCTATGCTAGTTGCTTCGTTCTATCGCTATGCTGCGCTACCTATCACTTGCTTTTCAAGCCTCCCAAATTGCCATGTCAGCCTCTAACCTTTTTCACCCTTCCTAGCAAACCGTTGTTTGGCTATGTTACCGCTTTGCTCAGCCCCTCTTATAGTGCTGCTAGTTGCAGGTGAAGATGAAGTTTTCTCCATGTTGGTTTATGTTTATGTTGGGATATCACAATATCTCTTATTTAATTAATGCATCTTTATACTTGGTAAAGGGTGGAAGGCTCGGCCTTATGCCTGGTGTTTTGTTCCACTCTTGCCGCCCTAGTTTCCGTCATACCGGTGTTATGTCCCTTGATTTTGCGTTCCTAACGCGGTTGGGTGTTATGGGGATCCCTTGACAGTTCACTTTGAATAAAACTCCTCCAGCAAGGCCCAACCTTGGTTTTACCATTTGCCTATCACCTACTTCTTTTTCCCAGGCCAGTGCTTCTCTAAGTGTTGGTCCGAACCGAGCAGCCTGCGGGGCCACCTCGGGGAAACTCGAGGCCTGGTTTTACTCGTAGCTTGACTTATCTGGTGTTGCCCTGAGAACGAGATATGTGCAGCTCCTATCGGGATTATCGGCACATCGGGCGGCTTTGCTGGTCTTGTTTTACCATTGACGAAATGTCTTGTAAACCGGGATTCCGAGACTGATCGGGTCTTCCCGGGAGAAGGAATATCCTTCGTTGACCATGAGAGCTTATGATGGGCTAAGTTGGGACACCCCTGCAGGGTATAAACTTTCGAGAGCCGTGCCCGCGGTTATGTGGCAGATGGGAATTTGTTAATGTCCGGTTGTAGAGAACTTGACACTTGACTTAAAATAAAACGCATCAACCGCGTGTGTAACCGTGATGGTCTCTTTTCGGCGGAGTCCGGGAAGTGAACACGGTTTTTGGGTTATGTCTGACGTAAGTAGGAGTTCAGGATCACTTCTTGATCATTGCTAGTTTCACGACCATTCCGTTGCTTCTCTTCTCGCTCTTATTTGTGTATGTTAGCCACCATACATTGCTTAGTCGCTGCTGCAACCTCACCACTTATCCTTTCCTTGCCCATTAAGCTTTGCTAGTCTTGATACCCATGGTAATGGGATTGCTGAGTCCTCGTGGCTCACAGATTACTACAACACCAGTTGCAGGTACAGGTTTTGCGATGATCATGACGCGAGAGCGATGTTACTTGTTTTGGAGTTCTTTTTCTTCTGCTTCTTCGTCGATCAGGGGATAGGTTCCAGGTCGGCAGCCTGGGCTAGCAGGGTGGATGTCGTTTGAGCTTCTGTTTATGTTTCATCCGTAGTCGGATGTTGTTCTCATGTTTATTGATGTATTCTTGCGGCATTTGTATGCCTTGTATATATCCCCATCTTTTATGTAATGTTGATGTAATGATATCCACCTTGCAAAAGCGTATTCTAGATGCGCTTCTATCCTTGGTGGGACCTTCGAGTTCCTTTAGGACAGGGTCGCATCTTGGGCGTGACACTCCCCCGGCAAGACCCTTGCCGGGGGCAGCCTCGGCAGCCCCGGCAAGGGCCTTGCCGGGGCGGCGCGCCCGACGCCAACAGAGTGAGCCACCCTTGAGCCCACGGTTTCCAACCCAACCAACTACATTGGAACTAGGGCTCGGGAGGCACCTCCGTGGTGGCATGCAGATCTTTGTCAAGACCATAGATATGTGAGATCAGATGAGAACCAGAAGACGACGACCCTCGGCGGGATCCTTGCCAAGGGAATCCACAAGGCCCCAGGCAAGCGCCTTGCCGGGGACGACAACAGCGCCACGGCAAGACCCTTGGCGAGGGCGACAACAGGGCCACCGCCAGGCCCGCACCAGCCAAGACTCCACCGCCGTTCGCATGCAGCTACCAGCCCAACCAGCTGGGCAGGCACGTACGTGGCGACGGGCGGCTTCCGAGTCAACTCAGCAAGCACCTGCGTGGTGGCATGAAGATCTTTGTGAAGACCCTACCGCCGTGCCACCTCAGCTACCTGCCTGCCTACATGGCGCCGCATGCATCGCTGGCCTGGGCGCGTGTCGAAGCAAGGCGAGGTAGCGACGGACGGGACGGGCCTCGTTCCCGCCCCCGATAAAGCTAAGGGACACCTAAGCTACGCATTAAATGCGTCTTGTCCTGTAACACGGGCGATAAGCTCACAACACTGTATACCTTTCCACCTCCTGTGTGCCACTGTAAAAGGAGGCCCATGGCATACTGGAGAGGGATTCGGCTCTTTTGAACTACGCAGCCACCGTAGCTAGTTCGAGAGCTCAAGAACTCCCTCAAATACACAACAAAGCAGGACTAGGGTATTACACATCCTCGTGGCCCGAACCTAGGTAAACGATCCTTGTGTTGACTATTAATCCTGCTCTTCTCACAACCCCGCGCCCTGGCAACCGTAGTAGGGATTCTTGTGATCCCATAGGTGTCGTTTTCCGCCGACATCTTTGGCGTGCCAGGTAGGGGGCGCAGTCGTGAGGATCTGGTCTAGCAGTTGGCCTAGCAGTTCTTCGTGGCCGCGTATTCCGAAGAAGAAGACTACCAAGAGGATGGCGCCGCCCGCGTACGCGAAGGGCGCCAGTTCGGCAACAAGAAAGCTAAGTCATGCAAAACTTTAGATTTTCCTTTTTATATAAGGTTATTCCCCTCGGAGATCTTGTTCTTTGTATGGAAAATCTGCACGCAAAGGGGCCCTCCTGCGATTGGCAACACCTTTGTTCTATTTCGAGTCCGCTCAACAGCTCAAGCGGCCGCGTCGAGAGTGGCAGGGTAGCCTTCCGCAATTGGCAACGCTCTCGATTCTGACTCGAGTCAAGCTCGACAGTTCGGGCCGCCGTGTTAAGGGCGGTAAGGTGGTTCGCCCAACAGCAAGCACACCTGGCAGGCCAATGGGGATCCGTCCTCAAGACGCCGCCCTGGGTTTATGCGCCGGCAAGCCTACCCGGTTAACGTAGGGTGAACATACAAAGGAAAATCGAACAGGAAAATAACATGCATTGTATCAAAAGTACTGCAGAGTTATATTACATCCATTGTTGCCGCGGTTCTAACTAAAGATAGAAATTGTCTTGGTCATGAACCTGCAGCGGCAGTGCGAGACGGGGTGCCTAATCTCGGTGCTGGCCCTCTATCCTTTGGATTCCGCCGATACGGCTGATGACAGGCTTGATACGCTCCCTGAGCGCCGCGAGGTCCATACCCTCCGGCAAGCTATCGAGCGAGGCGTCGAAGTCAAGGTCGGGGTTCCAGTGCACCTTCTTGGTGAGGACCTTGGTCATGGCACCCTGGTAGAGCTTCCGGGACTCATCAGCCAGGGAAGCCGCCCGGTTGGAGTGAAGCTGCTCCAAGGCCCCGAGGACGCCCTCGAAGAACAGGGTCAGCTTGGCGTTGGTAGTCCCGCTGCGCTCTGGGGCGTACCTCACATTTGACATCCCCATGGTAGCCAGCTGTGAGGTGATCCTGCCAGCGAGGTCCACGAGACGTCCGATCCAACGGTTCACACCCTCCATGGAGTCCACGTGGTTGGTGTCGGTGTCAAAACCGGCGGATCTCAGGTAGGGGGTCCCGAACTATGCTTCTAAGGCGGATGGTAATAGGAGGCGGGGGACACAATGTTTACCCAGGTTCGGGCCCTCTCGATGGAGGTAATACCCTACTTCCTGCTTGATTGATCTTGATGATATGAGTATTACAAGAGTTGATCTACCACGAGATCGTAGAGGCTAAACCCTAGAAGCTAGCCTATGATTATTATTGTTGTTGTCCTACGGACTAAACCCTCCGGTTTATATAGACACCGGAGGGGGCTAGGGTTACACAGTGTCGGTTACAAGGGAGGAGATCTACATATCCGAATTGCCAAGCTTGCCTTCCACGCAAAGGAGAGTCCCACCCGGACAAGGGATGAAGTCTTCAATCTTGTATCTTCATTGTCCAACAGTCCGGCCAAAGTATATAGTCCGGCTATCCGAGGACCCCCTAATCCAGGACTCCCTCAGTAGCCCCTGAACCAGGCTTCAATGACGATGAGCCTGGCGCGCAGATTGTCTTCGGCATTGCAAGGCGGGTTCCTCCTCCGAATACTCCATAGAAGATTTTGAACACAAAGATCGTGTTCGGCTCTGCAAAACAAATTCCACATACCACCGTAGAGAGTATATTATTCCACAAATCTAATCTGCTGATAACTTTTCATAACATGACATCCTGCTGTGGTCTGGTCATTACGAACCGTTTTTCCCAGCCTGCCACTACACGTGTTGCGAGGTGGTTTTATTGGCACGTCTTGTTGAAGCAGAGATCGTGTTCCCCTTATCACGAAATTCTCATCAATATGGGTGGGGGTAACCCAATCGTGGTTGTTAGTCTGACTCCTCGATTTTAGGCAAGTTCCAAACGGCCACGCGGAGGACGCTTGATATTCGCCCTCTTTATAAAGGGGCCAAGGCCTATCCTTTTCTTTTCGCGCTCGATCCTTCCCTTCCCCCACCTCGAGTTCCAACACCCAAGGCTCAGGATAAGTGCTTCGGACCTTCAACCATTTCCGGATCCAACCTTCAAGGCCGGTGGATGGCCTCCTCTGTCACAGAGGAGGACATCAAGAAGCTAAGAGAAGCCAGGTATCTGACCGCCGAAATCTCGCACAGGCTGCCTACTCAAGGGAAGGTCATCCCCACTCCCGAACCCAATGAGAGTGTCATATTTGTTTCCCACTTCCTCCGAGGTCTAGGCTTTAGTCTTGATCCCTTTGTTAGAGGGCTTATGTTCTATTACGGGCTCGATTTCCACGATCTAGCTCCAGATTCCACCCTTCACATCTCGTCGTTTATCGTCGTGTGTGAGGCCTTCCTCCGCATCACCCCACACTTCGTCTTATGGCTCAAGACCTTCAATGTGAAGCCGAAGATGATCGATGGGCGAGACACAGAATGCGGAGGTTCCATAATAAGCAAAGGTGCCGATGCTCCATGGCCAAAGGGTTCCTTCCCGGAGGTGTCCAACTTATGGCAGCGGGAGTGGTTTTACATCACAGCTCCCCGAACTACGAAGTGGGTAGCTGCCCCCGCCTTCCACTCGGGCCCCCCGCCACAACTGGCGTCATGGGTCAACAAGGGGCTGGACTGGAGACCAGTTAATGACGTGTCGACATTGTGAAGTTGCATCCGAGATCTCCTCAAGAGAGATGTCAGTCTTGTCAAGGTAATGCAAGTTATGCTAGTTCGTCGGGTCCTGCCATGCCAACGTCGATCTCTCCGTATGTGGGAGTTCAACCCGGAAAGACCGCGAACTATTCAGCAATTCTTCGACGTGACGCTCGAAGAGATGTATGGATTGTTCTTCGGATCACGAATAAAGTGTCTGGACACCACCGAGGACGCGGGTATCAACTGCAACCGTCCAGATACCCACGTAAGTAATCCTGCGGCCGAACATGCTGCCTTTTTATTTGTCAGAACATCATTCTGAAAAATCGCTCTTGGCCAGGACTGGATAAGAAAGAAGAAGATGATCAGGTGTTCGGCCCCCCTTCCCGAAGGCTCACCGGATCCTATACTAGCCAGGATGCTTGAGCACGCACCTTATCAAGTGCCATTAGGGGAAGATAAAGGGAGGAATAAAGAAGCCGAAAGCGGGCCTCATGCATTACTCATCCAAACCGGGGGAATTAGTGTCTCCGCGAAGGAGGATAATCGGGGAGAAGAATCTAGAATCCCCTCTCCCCAAGGAAGGAAAAGGACCGCCTCTGAAGACTTGGAAACGAGGGAAGAAACCTTCGCCAGGGGGCCCTGCCCCGGAGGGCATCCTTACCGCATAGTGCCCGCAAGGGGGTCAGCCCTCCACCGAGCTGTAAGTGAACAAGAGTACTTTTTGTAAATATATCATGCTTTATCTCCGAGGAAAATAACCGAGACGTATGTCTTGCAGTCCGGATCGTAGCCCTTCTCGACAGAGTTCGTCTTCAGGGGATCTTCTTCCGGAGATGATGGAGAGCGAAACGCCTCCCACTGTCTCCCCACCTCCTGGGGCGGACGACCCTGAGGTGTCATCACGGAGGATTTCTCCTGATCCGCCAAGGCCAGAAGGTAGCCCTTCGGCCACCCGAAGTCCGGAGTATTCGGCTCCTGAGGAGAGCAACAAAAAGAGTCTGGGATTATCTAGTGCACAACCGGACGTACTGATGGGCCTTTTGGAGCAAGCGGCTATCTCAGAGGAGCATCATACTTTAATGGGTACGGTGGTTGAGAGGATTTCATCTGCCAAAAGTGGGTTGCATGAGGCTTTTACGAGCCTGCTAAGATGCTTTGAGGTACGCAAAGTAATATATATATTTTTTGACGGTACCGCACACGCTAGGTGTGCTCTATATAGATAGTAGCCCCTGAGACTCTGGTTGCTGTCCAGAGGCGGCAAACAGAGGATCATAGTCCCAGGTAATGATCGCGCTGCTTTCATGTCCAGGCGGCTGAGGGTCCGGTGGCTGGCCGGACTGCTGAGTTTGCCGAACTGAGGCGGCAGCTTGATGCGGCAGATGCCGACATCGCGCTTGTGAACAAGCGGCTTGACGAGGCACAGGGTATGTATTTTCGGGTGGTCAACAAATATTAAGAGGAGCATGATGCTAGTATCTATAATATACTGTGACTGCAGATGGAGCTGACGCCGTGGAGACCCTTCGGGCGGAACTTGCCCGAGCCAAGGAACAAGCCAGGAGAAGTGATGCGACCGCCCTAAAGGTGGCCGAAGAGTTAAGGGCCGAACAGGCCGCTCATCGCCAGAGCGGAGATAAAATAGCCGAGATGGCTGTTGAGCTGAAAGATGCCGCCGGCGATATGAGCTTCTTGAAAAGGAAAGCCAAGTGAAAGCGGCTGACTTGAAGGAAGCCATGGAAGCAGCCAAGGAAACCCGCTCTAAAATCAGAGCGGTGAAGGAGGAGCTCCGTCAAGCCGGAGATATCACGGCTGGGAAGCCCTTTTTGTTGCGAACGAAGTTCGGAGATCTGAAGTATGCACCTCTGGATCAATTATGGAGTGCTGCAGACGCGTACTTGGACTTGGCAATGAGTGCTGCTAATGCGACTGAGTTTTTCAAAGATTAGAAAGATCATGAAGTGGAAAGGTTGTTCTGGTCGCAGTTCAGTGCTCCAACGCGTCCGCTGCTGTTAAATGAACAAATGGCCGAGTGGGCCGAGCTCCATAGGTTGTCTGGACTTGCCATGAGGTCTGTCGTGGATCATCTTTGGCCGAAGGGACCAAGGCCGAATAGGTATTTTGGTTTAGTGCAATGATTCCTTGGTGCTGTGCCGCATATCGACGCTGTAAAGAGGTCGGCGTGCATAGAGGGTGCGCGGATGCCTCTTGCCCGTGTTAAGACATACTGGGCAAAGCTGGAGGCCACCGCTATTGCAACCCGGGGTTCGGCCGTAGGCCAGGTCTCGGCCAAGCACTATTTTGAAGAAGTCCTAGAAGGCGCTCGTTTAATAGAGGCTCAGTGCTCGAAGAGTATCATGTTCGAGTGACATGTATCCCAATTGTAAAAACAATGCTACTTGGATTATAAAGGCTGTGTTTATACTTTTGCCTGAAAGTATTATGATGCCTCCTGTGCGGCCATTTATGTATGTATATAACCTGAAAGTTTGCAGTTGTGAGCTTCAGCCCCCACGCATATAATGCGGGGGTGTTCAGAAAAGCGCGTATTCACACTTGATCCAGCGTCTTGGTCCATTAAGGAGGTGATAGCGCGGCGAACAAGGCAATCAGACTATATAGCTTCAACACTTTCACTTAGCCATAGGAGTTCGACGGTGGGGCTACTATATAGCCCCTGGTACTTCCGCGCTCATCCGAATACGGTGCGCATACATACATGACCAGGAAACCGGTCCTTCGTTAATGCGGAGGAATCGCGAAGATTCCGCTGAGTCATCGAGTGGTTGACCAGCCTCGCGCTTTATCATGACAGTCAGTTTTCGGCTTTCTCTACTGAGGTGCTCATCCAGATGAACTAGGGCACAATCGCAGTAGTTCTCCCGGTGCCACCGTAGCCGATAGAGCGGAACGTAAGGTAGCAAAACACGGGAGCCGGGCAAACCCAACTATTGACCAAAGACATGATTCGGAGCTGATGCATATAAGGCCAAACTCGCGACGCCGAACACTCCCTAAGGTATTCGGACTTTACAACATATACTAGGCTGAGTAACGCCCTCAATAATGAGCCCTGAATTTCCAGGTACGTGCATTAGTCTGACGTGACGAAATGCCAATAACGCCAGCATCCCTCTCGGCTGTGTTGAGTATCCGGAAGGTGTGAAGCAACAAGAGACAGTAAAAAAGGTTTACACAGGGTCTTAATCTAAAAAGAAACCTTTCAGCGGGGCCCTGCTGCACGTCTGCGCCTGTGTCTCCGTTGTGCCGTATCCTGGAAGGGTGTAGCACGATGATCATCTGTAAAAGAGAAAAACCCATGTGAAAGTCTTCGTGCGAAAAATTGGTTATTCTTAATGAACCATTAAAATGCAATCTAAATAGGGTCAAGCCGAACTGTAGCCCTTTTTACATGCGGGAAGCCCCTAGCACCACCTATGGGGGTATATCCATCGACCCAATCTCAGGTTTATCTGAGCTGTTACAGCTAGTGGTGTGCTGGACTCGGCTAACCGTGTCCATGGTCTTGACGACCGATCATTTATTCTGGTTGGAGAGGCCGTTCAGTGTTCGGCTGCTAGAGCCACCACATATTCCTCCGCACGTAAGGAACGCTCTGTGTTTCCACTAACTATGATGATGCCACGTGGACCGGGCATCTTAAGCTTAAGATAAGCGTAATGTGATACTGCATTAAAACGAGCGAAGGCCGTTCTTCCGAGGAGTGCGTGATAGCCGCTTCGGAATGGAGCGATGTCGAAGGTTAATTCTTCGCTTCGGAAGTTGTCGGGAGAACCGAATACAACCTCTAGTACTACAGAGCCCGTGCAGCGGGCCTCTGGGCCTGGTATTACTCCTTTAAAGGTAGTATTGCTTTGGTTTATTCTTGTCGGGTCTATCCCCATTTTGCGGACGGTGTCCTGATATATCAGATTAAGACTACTGCCGCCGTCCATAAGGACTCGGGTGAGGTGGTATTCGTCAATTATTGGGTCTAGCAACAAGGCAACCGATCCTCCGTGCCGGATACTAGTCGGGTGATCCCTGCGATCAAAAGTGATCGGGCGGGCCGACCAAGGGTTGAACTTGGGGGTGACGTGCTCCACGGCGTATACGCCTCGGGGTGCGCGCTTGCGCCTCCTCTTCGGTATGTGAGTTGCGTAAATCATGTTCACTGTTCTGACCTCCGGTGGGAATTTTTTCTGTCCCCCGGTGTTCGGCTGGCGAGGCCCATCCTCGTCTTCGCTTGGTGTCTCCCTCCCCTTGTGTTTGGCGTTTAGCTTGCCGGCCTGCTTGAAGACCCAGCATTCTCTGTTGGTGTGATTTGCGGGTTTGTCAGAGGTGCCATGAATCTGACATAATCTGTCTAGAATCTTGTTTAGGCTGGACGGTCCATCTCTGCTGCCTTTAAATGGCTTTTTCCGTTGACCGGGTCAAGAGCCCCTGAATCCGGCGTTTAGCGCCGTGTTGTCTGGGCTGTCTTCGTTGTTTCGACGCTTGCTTTTATTGCGTCGCGGTTTCTCGTTGCCATCCCTGACTTCGGATGTGCCTGGGTTGCTGGTGCTGCTACGGGCCAGCCAACTGTCTTCTCCCGTGCAAAAGCGGGTCATAAGGCTTGCTAGGGCTGTCATTGTCCTTGGTTTTTCTTGGCCGAGGTGTCTGGCGAGCCATTCGTCCCGGACACTGTGTTTGAAAGCCGCTAAGGCTTCGGCATCCGGGCAGTCGACGATTTGATTCTTCTTCGTGAGAAATCTGTTCCAAAGCTTCCGGGCTGACTCTCCGGGCTATTGAATTATGTGACTTAAATCGTCTGCGTCCGGAGGTCGGACATAGGTCCCTTGAAAATAGCCCCTAAGAGCATCCTCAAGCTCTCCCCAGCTTCCAATTGAGTTTTCGGGGAGGCTTTTCAGCCAGTGCCGAGCTGGTCCTTTCAACTTGAGGGGCAGGTATTTGATGGCGTGGAGATCATCTCCGCGAGCCATGTGGATGTGAAGAATAAAGTCCTCATTCCAGACCCCAGGGTCTGTCGTTCCGTCGTATGCCTCTATGTTTACGGGTTTAAATCCCTCTGGAAATTCGTGGTCCAGCACCTCATCGGTGAAGCATAGGGGGTGCACGGCACCCCTGTATTTGGATGTGTCATGGCATTCTTCGGACGGTTGTAGCATTTGGTTTTGATTCCGAGCTATTATTCGGTCAGTATAGTCGTTTGGGCGGCCATGATTCTGTGCCGGAGTGCGCTTCCTAGATCCGTAGATGGACTTGGCCAAACTGGCTTTTTTGTGAAGGTCTTCACGTAAATCGTGTGCTGACTTGTGTGCGACATCGTTAGTGCCCTGTCGCGGCCACGGGGTGGTCGATCCGGCTGATCGGCCGTTTTATTTTTCGGCTGAATGGGCTCTAAAGCCTCGTCGTCGAATTCAGGAAGCAGCTTGCGCTTTGGATAGCTCTTTGTGTGGCGACTGCCGCCGTACTTTTCTTCAGTGTCAAGCACTTTATTCCATCTGGTGTTGAGCGTAGTCTGCGCGGCCTTAAGCCTTTGCTTCTGCTTCTTCAGGCTCCTCGCGGTGGCAATTAGCCTTCTATGGATGTTCTCTTTTTCCAAGTGCCTTTCCGGGATGATGTGTGCATCGTCGTCCGGACTGTTCTCCTCTCCGGAGACAGGTTGATGAGCTTTACCCTCGGCGTCGCCGTGATCGGACATCAGTTCTGTACTATGTTCGCTATCCGCTGGCTCATCCTGCTCCATCGCTGGGTCCATGTGGTCGTCGTTTCTCTTTCTTGCGCTGTTATCGCTGTTTTTGCTGAGGCAGGATTTGGAGCGGCGCCTACGTCGTCGCTTTGGTTGCTTCTTGAGGGGACTATCCTTCGCTGCATCCTCCCATTCCTTGTCGTTGTTTTCTTTGGGTGTATCCACCATGTATATATCGTGTGATGAAGTGGGTATCCAGGGCCCTGTGGGCGCTGGTTCCTGTTTCTCTCCTGCATCGTCGTCCATACCGTCGATGTCTTTGGAGTCGAAATCGAGCATGTCGGTTAAGTCGTCGACAGTGGCTATTAAGTGGGCGATGGGTGGGGAATGAATTTCTTCGTCGTCCGCTTGCCACTCAAGCCGGACATAGTTCGGCCAAGGGTCTCCTGACAAGGAGAGAAACCTCAATGAATTTAGCACGTCGCCCAGGGGCGAGTGCTGAAAGATATCCGCGGAGGTAAACTCCAGGATCGGTGCCCATTTAGATTTGATAGGCACGGATGCAGGCGGTTCGGAGCCCGTGGCTGGGGACGAATCCAGGGTCTGGCAACACAGGTCTCATAGGAGGTGAAGTCAGTATTTGGCTCTATCGCCGCTGAGTGTGCGGCCTCCGTGGCGGGGTCCATCCACCCGTCCTCGGACGGCGCGATCTGCTCCGGATTGAGGGCCGGAGTAGGCACAGGTGTGATCTCCCGAACACCGTCCGACGGCAGAGCTAAGTCATGCTCGTCGTGACTGTGCGGCGCACCTGACATGGGCTCGAATCCGTCGAAGATCAAGTCTCCGTGGATGTCGGCAGTATGGTTCAAGCTTCCAAACCTGACCTGACGGCCAGGGGCGTAGCTCTCGATCTGCTCCAGATGGCCAAGCGAGTTGGCCCGCAGTACGAAGCCGCCGAATACGAAGATCTGTCCGGGGAGAAAAACCTCACCCTGGATCGCATTGTTGCCGATGATCGAAGGAGCCATCAAGCCTTTATCGTGATGGCACAGTGGAACTCTCAATGAAAGCACCAATGTCGGTGTCAAAACCGGCGGATCTCGGGTAGGGGGTCCCGAACTGTGCGTCTAAGGCGGATGGTAACAGGAGGTGGGGGACACAATGTTTACCCAGGTTCAGGCCCTCTTGATGGAGGTAATACCCTACTTCCTGCTTGATTGATCTTGATGATATGAGTATTACAAGAGTTGATCTACCACGAGATCGTAGAGGCTAAACCCTAGAAGCTAGCCTATGATTATGATTGTTGTTGTCCTACGGACTAAACCCTCCGGTTTATATAGACACCGGAGGGGGCTAGGGTTACACAGAGTCGGTTACAAGGGAGGAGATCTACATATCCGAATTGCCAAGCTTGCCTTCCACGCAAAGGAGAGTCCCAACCGGACACGAGATGAAGTCTTCAATCTTGTATCTTCATAGTCCAACAGTCCGACTAAAGTATATAGTCCGGCTGTCCGAGGACCCCCTAATCTAGGACTCCCTTAGTTGGCGGCCTCGTTCTTCCGCGGCTGCTTCTCGGTCCCCAGCTCCTTGGCCAGGGTCCCCTCCCGGGCCTTGGCCTCCGAGAGCATCCCCTCAAGGCCTTCCAGCTTCAGCTTCAGGTCCTTGATGGAGTTGTATGCAGTGGAGAGCAGCTCGGCCTTGCCGAGGACTGCGGCCTGTGCGTCAGCCAAGGCGCCCTTGGCCGCGCGCACTCTCCCATCAGCTCCAGGGCCTGCTTCTTCAGCTTGTCCCGCGCCACCTCCAGCTCCTTCAGCTTGCTAGCGTGAACTAGAGCCTGGGCATCGAGTGCCTCCCTGTGCCTCTGCTCCAGCTCTTGGGTCCGCTGCACGACGAGTTTCTCCACTCCCTCGTCCTTGGCGTGGAGTTTGGCATCAAGGTCCGCCTCGCGTTTGGCGAGGCCTTCCTCCTGGGAGTTCAGCGCGGCCTGGTGCTAGGTCCGAGCGTCCTCGGCTGCGGCGGCCAAGCTCTCCGCCGTCTCCTGGGCCTTCTCAATGTCGGCCAGCTTCATGGTGAGCTCCACGTCGCGCTTGGCCAGCTCGCCCTGGGCGGCCTTCAGCTCTTCGCTAGCTAGGCGGACCAAGTCTGCGCCTCGGTGACGCGCACCTTGAGGTCCTCCTCTGCCTTGTCCACCGTTGCCATCCTGGACCTGGCCTTGTCTAGGCGGGCGCGGTGGAGCGCCTGGAGCTTCCGGAAATTGGCGCCCATGGCCTGGAGAAGCCGCTCCTCCTGAGAGCCGTCGCCCCCGGTGCTCGGCTCGTCGACGACCTCGAGCCCGACGACGGCAAGCACCTCTTCGTCGAACACCTCTCCCTCAATGGGCGCCCTAGAGCTGGACGCCCCTGGAAGGTGGACGAAAAGGTCGTCACTCACCCTCAGATACCTGCCGGAGCCAGAGGCGGCGGAGGAGGAAGGCTGGTCATCAACCTCCTCCTCCTCAACGGCAGCCGTGTCGGCCTCCCCGGCAGGTCCCTTGCCGGCCTCCTCGGTAGTAGCCTTGCCAGGCTCCCCGGCAGGCCCCTTGGCAGCATCCTCACCAGCGCTCTTGGCGGCCTCCTCGGCGGCGATCTTGTCGGTCTCTGCCTTGGCGGCCTTGGCGACGTCCTCGATGACGGTGTCTATGTTCTCCTGGTCCGCCGACAGACGATCTGGATACCAAGAAGGGGATGAGACAAAGCCGAGACCAAGAGCCAGCAAGGGAAGAAAAAGAACAGGAATGAGAGGCGGACGACTTACCGGCGCTGGGCTGGAAGGCAGAGGTCCCCTCCCCGCCAACATTTGGCATCGAGGCGAAGCCACTGGCGCACAAGTTCTCCTCCTCCTCCTCCGTGTGCGTGAGCTCGGTGCTTGGCGCCCTTGCCGGGGACGCCCCTCGGGGCGGCGTGGTCGATGGGGGCGGCGTGTTGGGGGTAGCCCTCTGTGGCTCCTACTGCTGCTGTCCTCCTCCTGCGACAACAGCAAGGTCAGCACCAAGAGATCATGCCCCCAACTCATGTTGACGAGGGGTGAGTGGTGAACTTACGCTTGGGGCTGTGCCGGGGGCTACTGTCTGGGCTGCTCAACATCAACAGTGGCGCCCCCGAAGTACCCGCCGGGGGCTGGCCACCCGCCGAGGCCTTGGCCCTCTTCACCCTCTGGGCCAGCGTCTCCGCATCCCTGCAAAGGTGAAAACAAGTCAAGACAAGCGACATAGATTAAGGAGACGGACATGACAAAAAGGGACAAGATACTTACTCGTCATCCACCTCCTCCTCTGTTGCCTTCCTCTTCCTCCTTGGGCTGAGGGACCCGAAGTCAAAGGTGACCTCCGCGTCGACGTCTGCCGGAGGAGGGGAGTAGGGCGGAGTCTGGACGCGCTTGGATGAAGAGGAGGCAGATGCTTTCTTCTTCGCCACTGCGGCCTTCACCACCTTCTTCACCGCCGCGGCCCTCGTCTGACGCGCGGACTCCTCCGGAGCCTTTGGCCGCTGTGCAGCCTTGACGAGCCGGACCGGCTCGCCGGAAGTGGCCCACCGCAGGACTCGCCCTCTCCCCGTGGCCAGAGGGTCAACAGCCTCGGCCTCCTCCTCCGACGACTCGTCGACCACATCCTCGACGAGAGGAGCCCCGGTGCCAGCGCTGCTGGCCTCCCCAGCGGCCTCCGCCCACTGGGCGAGCTCCTTCTCCCCCGCTTCCGCCACGGCCTTGTCCTCCATGCCACCGACGCTGCCGGCATCCTCGACAAGCTTCGCCTCCATCGCCCTGGCGGCGATGTAGTCTAGCTCCACCTGGGTGGTGTCCTGGACGAGCCGCGGCTCGGCGGTGACGTACCCCTCATGCAAGGTGTCAAAGAACTCCCGCACTTGAATTTCCTCCGGCTCGACCCAGCTCGGGTCAAGGCCATGCGCGTTGAAGTCCGGCATCATGGTGATGATGTCGGTCCGGCGAGAGTTGTTGCTCAGCGGGACCACTCCTGCCGGCAACTTGAACAAGGGCCCCTTGGCGACCTTGCCGGCCTTAGCGGCGGCCCTCGCGGCGGCCCTCGCGGCCTTGCCGGTCCGCTTGACCTCGCCGTCGCAGTTCACGTCGAGCTGGAAGAGCCGCTGGCAGAAGAGGGCGTGCCCCATCACCATGAAGTTGTGGTCAAGGCCGGGGCGAAGCCTCATGATGTCGGCGGCATTCGTGAAGAGCCAGGCCGGCCTCCCCTTGTTATGCAGCGGAGCGATTCCGCGGCGGATGAAATCCGCCCCGATCATCTCAAGGGTGAGCCTGGCCTCGGTAAGGCGAAGGATCCAGGTGGTGGCGACCATGAGCTTCGCATCGCCGGAAACAACGTCGCTCCAGTCGCCCCGGCAAACCGGCGACACGTCGCGGACCCGGCAAAAGTTCGGCGGGTCCTTCTCTTCAATCCAGCACCACCGGCCCCGCCATTATTCCCACCTCTCCTTCATGGCGCCCTCCGGGTATGCCCCCTTGGACCGTGGGATCCAGGCGACACAACCGGAAATGGCGCCCCTCGTTTGGATCCGAGGGAAGAAGTAGTGGCGGAAGAGCGCCGTGTTGGGATGCACCCCGGCGAAGCCCTCGCAGAGGTGCGTGAAAAGAGCCATGCACGCCACGGCATTCGGAGTAAAATCCAAAAGGTGGAAGCCGTAGGTGTGCATGACGTCATTGAAGAAATCGGAGAAGGGGGGACAGAGCCCGCAGGATAAGTAGTCGACAAAGAATGGATACCGATTTGGGGAGGCCTCGGCGCAATTGGCGGGGATGACGCGCGTGGCTGGATGCCCCGTCGTCTCTCCCCCCGTCTTGCACCCCCATAGGGGCTTGAAGCAATCCCGGAGCTCGAACACGTCGACCGTCGAGGGGAAGTAGGCGAGCTGCGTCCGCTGCACCGCCAATGCACTCTCCGGCGGCTCCGTCGCCCTGGCATCTTTGGCCACTCCCTTGCCCTTGGTAGATTTGGGAGCCGTGGCGGCTGCGAGAAGCAAGGGGCGGAGGATAGCGAAGGCGCAGCAGCGGCAAGCGCATGCGAGAGCTCAAGAAGGAGGAAGAAAGGGGGTAAAGTGAGCAGCGCGCCCGCGGTTATTCCTTTTTACGGGGAAGGCGCGGGCCGCCTCCTTTCCCATTAACTGCGATGTGACGCATGCACGCGGGAACCGCCCCACGCATGCCCCCCACATCACACACGACCCCCCATGCCGCACGTTCAACGCAGGTCGTGGGGAAGTGCTGCGGACGAAGAGTTACTGCGGTGGAAATCCGCCCCGCCTGCCCGTGCACCGTTTTGGGCCTAGCCCAACAACGTGTCGCGCTTATGTGTGGCCCAGGCCCGGGGGCTCCCGTCGGTGTACAAAAGTAGGGGCTCCCCTTTTGACCCCTTTACTTGTGCACGGGCAGTTAGAGCCGCGCGCCACGACTGCACGTAGCAGGGCAAAGGAGGGAAGCCGGAGAGAAGCCGAAGCACAAGATGGCCAAGGCAACGCCAAGACCAAGAACACAAAGGACAGAAGGGCGAAGCAGGCTCCCCCGGCAAGACCCTTGTCGTGGGCAGCCTCGGCAGCCCCGGCAAGGGCCTTGCCGGGGCGGCGCGCCCGACGCCAACAGAGTGAGCCACCCTTGAGCTCACGGTTTCCAACCCAACCAACTACATTGGAACTAGGGCTCAGGAGGCACCTCCGTGGTGACATGTAGATCTTTGTCAAGACCATAGATATGTGAGATCAGATGAGAACCAGAAGACGGCGGCCCTCGGCGGGATCCTTGCCGAGGGAATCCAGAAGGCCCCAGGCAAGCGCCTTGCCGGGGACGACCACAACGCCACGGCAAGACCCTTGCCGGGCCTCCCGGCAAGACCCTTGACGAGGGCGACAGCAGGGCCACCGCCAGGCCCGCACCAGCCAAGACTCCACCGCCGTTCACATGCAGCTGCCAGCCCAACCAGCTGGGCAGGCACCTACGTGGCGATGGGCGGCTTCCGAACCAACTCAGCAAGCACCTGTGTGGTGGCGTGCGGATCTTCGTGAAGACCCTACCACCGCGCCACCTCAACTGCCTGCCTGCCTACATGGCGCCGCATGCATCGCTGGCCTGGGCCCGTGTCGAAGCAAGGCGAGGCGGTGACAGATGGGACGGCCCTCGTTCTCGCCCCCGATAAAGCTAAGGGACACCTAAGCTACGCATTAAATGCGTCTTGTCCTGTAACACGGGCGATAAGCTCGCAGCACTGTATACCTTTCCACCTCCCGTGTGCCATTGTGGCAGCCCCTTCCGACTATAAAAGGAGGCCGATGGCGTACTGGAGAGGGATTCAACTCTTTTGAACTACGCAACCATCGTAGCTAGTTCGAGAGCTCAAGAACTCCCTCAAATACACACCAAAGCAGGAATAGGGTATTACGCATCCTCGCGGCCCGAACCTAGGTAAACGATCCTTGTGTTGACTGTTAATCCTGCTCTTCTCACAACCCCGCGCCCCGGCAACCGTAGTAGGGATTCTTGTGATCCCATAGGTGTCGTTTTCCACCGACATCTACCGGGATACATAATGCCATTGGTAAATTGTATTCCCTGCTTTTTTCAACCATGCTCTGCATCCGAGCTTGAGTTATTTATTCCTAAAGTTTGTGGTATATGTTCCTAAGATGCCCCCTATGGGTTGAACGTTCGCCTTCCCTAATCCGTTTGAACCCGATAGTCTTCACGAGTCTTACTCTTCTGTTGTTTTGCCAGATAAAATATCAACACTACAACTTCATTGAAAGCGAGAGGTGAGTGGAAGGTTTTGCATTGATGAAGTGGGAGTCGACCTTGAACCTTTGTGTTCATGCCCATGGACCCGATGTGGAACTTATCATGGAAGTTTCTTGTAATAATAATAATCCCCCTGTAATAAGTTCATCTTGTATCTATGTTTGGTCCTTTGCAACCATGGTTTCGACCATGATTGTTCTCCTTTGATTCCATTTCTCGGACAAGTTAAATTACTTGTCTTGTTCAGATCATTTCACCTGTCCAACCTCTACATTGATCTACCTTCGAGTGTTACCCTCTTGTATCTCGAGAATATCACGGAACTATGTAACTTCTTATGAGTTCTTCATCAACTATCATTTCTCGCCAATTCCAAATTTTCCACGGGTTCTGAGTTGTTAGTCACTCGAGAACACCGATAACTGATTCGAGTCTACACCATTCTTCCCATTGTTTTGTTTAACCTTCCTTCTAACCTAACATATCTGAGCAGTGGTAATTCCCTGCTTATGTAAACACCTCGATGTACAAACTCTGTCAGTAAGACCTTGTTACTATTGTTGATGACATTCCGGTAGCCACCGGTGGATGAGAACTTTGCCTATTGGCCCACCTCGTCTTAACGAGCAGGAAAATGTTTCTCTTCGTCCCTCGCCCTTGGTACTAATGTTGTTGCCAACATAACTGACATGCTATTCTCTGACTGGCCTTGCTATCATGACCATGTGAAATGTTAGGACCCTTCCTGCTTTTAACCCACATGGTGGGCCCATAACCCACAGTTCCACAGGATCAAACCTGACTCTCCTGTACAACCTTGATTATAAAATATTCTTTTCACTTGGCTTCGTATGTAATTCACGAGCTAACTTCCTCACCATGTTTCATTCCGGTATCAGAGGCAACATTATTCTTCATTGCTCTAAACCCCTTCATCACCTGTTTTATGCATCAGCTGGATGCCTACCTGGTTGACACTTGTTGAACCTTCTTATAGCACTCTCGATACGTTTCCTGGTGCTTCTAAAATCTTCTTCCTTGAGATAACTACCGGATGTCGATCCTTTGAGACATCCGTCCTTATAGCTTCCCCCTTATTCCACGCCTTAAATCTCGGGACGAGATTTCTTGTAGTGGAGGAGAATTGTGACGCCCAGATAATTAAGCTACAGTAATCCACCGCTAATGGTGCCATGTCATCACATTACTGTTACTAATCCTCACTTGATTCAAATCATGTTCCAAATTCAAGTTCAAATTAAAGTCCAAAATTCAAATTTCTCAAACATGCAATATAAAATGTGCGAAGTGTGGAAAATATTCCATAACCAATTATGGTGCTGACCCAACACTTTTGTAAAGTATTTAAATGCCCTTTTGTGATTACAATAGAGGCTAAAAACAATTGTTAAATGCTTTTAATTAATAAACAAAATTAAACTATTTTATTTATGTGTCAAACCATTTTATGGCGGTGCCTAAATTTGCATTTAAATTATGGGCCAAGTCTCTTATTTTACAAAACCCCTTTTGTTATTTAAATTAAATACTGATCAGAACTAAAAGAAACAGGAAAAAATATTAAAGAAAAGAAAAACCTCACCTGATCACCTAGGCCTCTAGTGCACAGGGGAGGCCCAGCCCACCTAACCCCACATCCCCTTCCTCCTGTTCACGGGAGGGGGTCGTGGCCTCCATCCACGCCGCCACGGCCTCGGCCGTCGCCGTGGCGATCATCCACCGGTACCCCGAGGGAGATAAAGACCCCCCTCGACGCCCCAAACCCTGGACGTCGCTCAGTCTTCCCCTCTCGCCTCCCAGATCCGTTTCTTTCCCCCTCACGCGAGCTCCGCCAGCCTTGACCTCCTCCATCGCGCGGCCACCGTCGTCCCCGTCGATCGTGAGGCTGTCCAGCAGGAGCGCCGTCGTCGACTACATCATCTTGGAGGAGCCGTTCGAGCCGGAGAAGCCTTCCCTCGACGCCATCGCCTTGTTTTCCCCGACTACGGCCGCCGCTTCCCGGGGACAACTCCATCGCCGGCACAGCATCCCCGACCACCGCCTCGAGCCGGCTCCACCGAGCCTCGACGACCCCCTTATCATTAACGCTGTTAGCGCCCGCCTCCTCTCCCCTCCTCGATTCACCATCATAGGCTGCCGTTCGCCATTGCCGTCCGAGCGCTCGCACCCGAGGTCCTCTGCACGAACGGATAGCACCAGCATGCTTCTGGAGGTCCGTAGGAGCAGCCGAGTCCTTTTAGTTCGCTCGTTTCCTCGCGGCAGCCACCGCGCCCATGTGACTCACACTCCGGCCGTTGCCAAACTCGAAGCCGCCGTCGCTGCTCCCGGCCACCCCGCCCGCGCTCGTCTGCGCTTGGCCGCGCCCCTGCCTCGCATGGCTGCGCCCGGCCGCAACCACACCGTCCGTGCGGATGCCCCGTCGCGCTCGGCCAGGCCTGCCGCTCGAGTGCTGCTGCTTTGCTGCTTCCTGCTGCTATTTGCTTCTCTGCTTGCTGTTGCTATGCGCTACTGCTAGCTAATGCTGCCGCCGCCTTGTACTGCTACTACCTACTGCTACTGCCGCTGCGTATTTGTTGCTGCTGCCGCCCATGGTCATGGCCGTCAAGGCCCCTGTACATCTGTACATGGCCGTGTGTGAGGCCGGCTTGGGCCATTGCGGCTGGTGATAGCCCCTGTTTAGACTAGATTAAAGTTAGTGGGTAGATTAGTGTATGTACATATGACATGTGGGTCCCTCCTAGATAAATCATTTTAGTTAAAACAAATAAAGTTAGTGGGTAGATTAGTGTATGTACATATGACATGTGGGCACCTCTAGCTTTTCCCCATTTAATCTTTTTCGAATTAATAATATACTTGAAAATACATAATTTGTTTAAATCTTTGAAAAATCATATAAAATAATCCGTAACTCGGATGAAAATGTTTTATACATGAAAGTTGCTCAGAACGACAAGACGAATCTGAATACGCGGTCCGTTCATCCGCCACACATCCCTAGCATAGCGAACACGCAACCGTCCCCCTCCGTTTCATCTGTCAAAAATGCCAAACTTTAGGAAACCATTCCCGAATGTTTTTCCCCTTCGCCGGTATTGTGTAGCACCGCGTTAGAACACCCGTAGCCCTCCGTGTTATCGCCGTCATGCATCTGTGTTGCATCTGTTTGCATTATATTTACTGTTTCTTCCCCCTCTTCTCTCCGGTAGACCCGAGACTTCTGCTGATGCCCCTGTGATCGACTACGTCGACGACGACCCTTCTTCCCTTTCAGCGGAGCTTATAGGCAAGCCCCCCCTTTGATCATCCCGATATCGCCCATTCCATTCTCTCATGCTTGCATTAGATTTTTCTACTGTTATTGATTGCTCCTATTCTGATGCATAGCCTGCTTTTGTAACCTGCTTATTGTTACCTACGTGCTTATCCTAAACTGCTTAGTATAGGTTGGTTAGTGATCCATCAGTGACCCCCACCTTGTCCTTGTTGCCCCTGCTTCATTATCGACGACTCGATCAACATGATCGATGACCAGAGCCCGACACCTCACATCACATCACGCCCCTTTTTGTTGCTCGACTCTGCAGAGTTACCATCGAGTGCCGAGGGTGGAACCTCATACATCACTCTTGATGAGATCTCTATAGTGTAGCTATTTGGTCGTGGTCAACGAGGGTGGTTCCTCCTTCACCATTACCAATACGGCTCTGTTGTGCAACACCTCAAGTGTGAACCTCGAGGGTGGTTCCTCTTACGTTCACCTTGATAATTACATCGAGTGGAATCCTCCGAGGGTGATTCCTTGGGTTTTCCCCTTTATGTTTGAACACATGGTTACCTTGACTTTACTTGAGACATTGGTGAAAGTCGGGCTGGCCCGGAGAACACCCGAGGAGTTACTGTGGCGGCTGGCTATTTAGCGGTATCTCCTAGGAGGGGGTGATAGCTCCGGACTTGTCCCGACAGCTGTCACTTCTTTTAATAATGCACTAACAGGTTTGGGTATTTGTTCTGAGTTGGCCTCTGGCCTTTACGCACTAACCACCACGCGAGAATAGTTATGGGCCTCGACGTCGCAGTATCAGCCGAAGCTTTGTCAGACGTCCAATTCAGCATTGTGGCACGGTCGGATCATGCTGGCCATCCGAGGCGATGCTGGTATCCACCCTGCACACAACGACCCGGAGTGCAACGGGCGATGGGCCCAGGCCCCGGAGTGCTTAGGATGTAGACCGGCGGGGCCCTCTCTGCTGAGCCTAGGTAGGGCTGCGACGTGTTGATCTTCCGAGGCCGGGCATTGACCCCAGAAAGGTGTGTCCGGCCAGAGTGATCGAGCGTGTTGGGTAACGTGGTGCACCCCTGCAGGGAAGATATCTATTCGAATACCATGTCCATGGTAATGGACGTTCAGACTTGTATCCTGATCTTATATAACTAGAAATGGACACTTGATACTTATGATGGATATGTGGCTCCGGGATTGCTTTCTCGCAGGGAGTCGAGGAAGGATCTCTGGGCATTAGTATTACAACATGCTTGTTAATTATAAACTTATATTCTTTACTCTTCTACATGCTGCAAGACACTTGGAGCTGCTTGAAGATGCTAGTCTTCGATAGGCTAGACCTTCCCCCCTATTCTGGCATTCTGCAGTTCAGTCCACAGATACAACCCTCCCATTTGATACCAATGCATACTTAGTATAGATCTGATGCTTGTGAGTACTTTGGATGAGTACTCACGGTTGCCTTGCTCCCTCTTTTCCCCACTTCTTTCTTCTTTCTGGTTTTTGCAACCAGATGGTGGATCCTTAGAGCCAGATGCCACCGCCAACGGATACTACTACGTGGAGGCTGCCGACGACTAGGAGTAGTTAGGAGGTCCTAGGCAGGAGGCCTTGCCTCTTTGATCGTTGATGTTTGTGCTAGCCTTCTTAAGGAAAAACTTGTTTAACTTATGTCTGTACTCAGATATTGTTGCTTCCGCTGACTCTTGTGTATTCGAGCTTCTGTATTCGAGCCCTCGAGGCCCATGGCTTGTAATATGAAGCTTGCATTATTTTATTTGTGTCTAGAGTTGTGTTGTGATATCTTCCCACGAGTCCCTGATCTTGATCGTACACATTTGCGTGTATGATTAGTGTATGGTCGAATCGGGAGCGTCACATTCCCCCGGCGGAATCGCCCGGTCGGAGGGCAAAAGTGCTCCTGCCCAAGTTCTGCCTCGAGATGGCGGCGCTCCATCCCGAAAGTCCTCTCCTTATTTTTTCTAGGTCAAAATGACCTATATACCAGAAGATGGGCACCGGAGGTGGGCCTGGGTGAGCACAACCCACCAGGGCGCGCCTGGGCTGCCTGGCACGCCCAGGTGGGTTGTGCCCATCTGGTTGGCCCCCTCTGGTAGTTATTTTCTCCAATATTCATCATATATTTGATAAAAAATCTTCGTGAAGTTTCAACTTGTTTGGAGTTGTGCATAATAGGTGGCCTGACGTAGCTTTTCCAGGTCCAGATTTCCAGCTGCCGGAATTCTCCCTCTTTGTGTATACCTTGCATATTATCAGAGAAAAGGCATTAGAATTACTCCAAAAAGCATTATTATGGATAAAAACATCTTAAATAACAGTAGGAAAACATGATGCAAAATGGACGTATCAACTCCCCCAAGTTTAGACCTGGCTTATCCTCAGGCGAAAACCGAAATCGAAAAACATGTCCACATGCTTTGAGAGAGAGGTGTCGATAAAAACAAACTACAGACATAGAAGCATCATGTTCATTATTATAACAACAACAAATTTAAACACAAGACTTTTGTCATAGAACTTTTATCATATGCTTCTCATGAATAAGTAACAGTTCATCACATATAAAGCAAAGACTCTATTAAAAACCACAAACTATGTTCTCAGTCAACTCTGCAACTACAATTTATCATCTTTTCAGGAAGGGTCACGTAGCGGAGCCTTTAGGCAAGTCCACATACTCAACCATCATATAGTCTTCTATGATTGCTAACACTCACCGCATACACATGAGCAAAACGTTTCAACCAGACACATAGAAAGATAGGGGCTTATAGTGTCGCCTCCCAACATATTCACCTCAAGGGTGATGTCAACAATAACAACTCATGGTACCCATATTCAGCTGGACATATGTGCCTAGATCTTTCTTCACCACATGATGCTTGCCAAAAGAGAAAATAAAAAGGAATAGAGAGAAAATTTTGACTCTTTGCATAAAAGTAAATACATAGAAGTCAAAGATAGGCCCTTCGCAGAGGGAAGCAGAGGTTGCCATGTGCTTATTTGTTTGTATGCTCAACCCCTTAGTGCAAAAGAACATCATGTTGCATTGCCCCTTGTGATAGCGACCTTTATTATGTAGTATGTCGCTTTTATTCTTCACCATCACAAGTTCGTGCAACGCTCAATTTTCTCTTACACTAAATGATCTCACACATTTAGAAGAAATTTTTGTTGCCCTTTTGCACCGATGACAACTTACTTGAGGGATCTTGCTCAATCCCTAGGTAGGTATGGTGGACACTTGAAAATAAGATCTAGGTTTAAGGGTTTTTGGATGCACAAGTAGTATCTCTACTTAGTGCGGAATTTTGGCTAGCAAAGATAGGGGGCAGGCACCACATGTTAAAGGAACTATGACAATATGACTTCTATGTGAATATGAACAAACATAAATCATTAAGTTGTCTTCCTTGTCCAACGTCAACAATTTTGGCATATAATATTTTGATGGGGGCTCACAATCACAAATGATTTCTAGGATAGTATATTTATATGTGAATCTTCTCTTCCCTTATTAATTCTTTCATGAGTTGCATCATTGACTAATGCTATGTTTGTCAATCTCTAATAAAATTTTGTACTTATACTTTTCTTTACGTGGTGCCATCACCTACCATAAGATTAGTATATGATCTTCTTGATTTATTTCCTTTCTTTTGTTTATTTCCTTCCCCTTTCTTTATTTATTTTCTTTTAATTGCAGCAAGAAAGTAAAGAAAGCAAGAACTCAAACTAAACTTTATTATATATCTTGCACACGATTACAAGGATAGATCACTAAGCAAACTCTTCAAAGAAGAAATGATCGAACTAAATTTTTACTCATTCTAAAGCAAAAGATCGAACTAAAATAGTGAAGGCAAAAAGATAGTAGGGATGATACGATACCGGGGCACCTCCCCCAAGCTTGGCGAAACCCAAGGGGAGTGCACATACCCGAAACTCAATTTTCCTTTGGTGATGAAGATGATGGTGGTGGTGATGATGAAGAAGTAGAGGGTTTGCCCTTCTTTTCCTCCAGCTTTTGTCGGAGAATAAAATTATCTATCCTCAACTTGTCGTTACCTATCTCGAGTTTTATTATCATCTTGCATAAAGCCTCCATGCTCTCGTTTTTGAACCGGAGAGGAAACGATTCATCTTCATCCTCTTCGGAGATCCAGCTATAGTGCTCCACATCCCCATAGGACTTGGGGTTTGCGATGAAATCAGCAACATAGCTCTCACCCTCAGAATCTTGGGATGGCATGATTTCAGATCTGACATGATAACAGCAAGAAAAGAGAAGAGTGGATTTCTCTGCGATACGGTGATAAACAGGTTCGGGGAGTATATATAGATTTTTCTATCTTGAGGAACAAGCAAACTGTAGAAAACGGAGTCCGGAAGGTGTCCCAGGTGGGCAGAACCCACCTGGTCGCGCCAGGCGCCTAGCGCGCCCTGATGTCTTGTGCCCACCAGGGTACACTTCCTGGAAGTTTCTTATTTTCCTATTTCTCTAAATATTCCAAAACTGACAAAAATATTTTTGTGGATTTTTGGCAGTCCGTTTACTTACCGTATCACGTACCTCCTTATTTTAACGATTCTGGAATGTTCCCGAAGGACTCTTTTATGTGTTCTTCCGGTGTCAAAGTTTGGATAATATTACTTTCAACGTTAATGGGCGTACCTGAGATATAATGTTTCATTCATTGGACATTGACAACCTTCGGGTTAGTACCTTCGACATTATTTATTTTGATAGCTCCTGACCGATAAACCTCCTCGATAACATAGGGTCCTTCCCATTTTGAGAGGAGTTTTCCTGCAAAGAACCTGAAATGAGAGTTGTACAAAAGAACATATTCTCCAACTTTAAGCTCACGCTTTTGGATTCTTTTATCATGCCATCTTTTAACTTTTTCCTTAAACAACTTGGCATTTTCTTAAGCTTGGTTTCTCCATTCATCTAATGAGCTAATATCAAATAACCTCTTTTTACCGGCACGTTGGAAATCATAGTTGAGTTCTTTGATTGCCCAATTTGCTTTATGTTCTAACTGAAGAGGCAAATGACAATATTTTCCATAAACCATTTTATAAGGAGATATGCCCATAGGATTTTGTATGCTGTTCTATAAGCCCAAAGTGAATCATCTAATTTCTTAGACCAATTCTTCCGGGACCTATTGACAGTCTTTTGCAAGATTAATTTTATTTCTCTATTGCTAAGTTCAACTTGAGCACTAGACTGAGGATGATAAGGTGATGCAATTCTCTGGTATGGTTAACATCATACGTGGCAAGCATTTTACAGAAAGCATCATGAATAAAGTGTGAACCGCCATCAGTCATTAAATATCTAGGAACTCCAAACCTTGGGAAAATAACTTCCTTAACCATTTTAATAGAGGTTTTGTGATCAGCACTATTGGTTGGAATAGCTTCTACCCATTTAGTAACATAATCAACAGCAACCAAAATATGTGTATACCCATTAGAGGAAGGAAAAGTTCCCATGTAATCAAATCCCCAAACATCAAATGGTTCAACAACAAGTGAATAATTCATAGGCATTTCTCGATGCTTACCGATATTACCTATTCTTTGGCATTCATCACAAGATAAGACGAACTTACGGGCATCTTTGAAGAGAGTAGGCCAATAAAATCCAGATTGCAATACCTTGTGAGCAGTTCTATCTCCAGCATGATGCCCTCCGTAAGCTTCGGAGTGACATTTCCGTAGGATTTGTCCCTGTTCATTCTCAGGTACACAACGTCTAATAATACCATGTACTCCTTCTTTATAAAGATGTGGGTCATCCCAAAAGTAGTGTCTTAAATCATAGAAGAATTTTTTTCTTTTGTTGGTAATAAAGCTAGGTGGTAAATATTTAGCAACAATGTAATTAGCATAGTCAGCATACCAAGGAGTGTTATGAGAAACATTTATTGCAGCTAACTGCTCATCAGGAAAACTATCATCAATAGGTAGTGGGTCATCAGGCACATTTTCAAGCCTAGACAAGTTATCAGCTATGGGGTTCTGAGCTCCTTTTCTATCAGTGATATGTAGATCAAATTCTTGTAACAAGAGAACCCATCAAATAAACACTAGCACCTATGTCACATAAACCATGATAACAGTGATCTCCTATTTTAACTGAGACAACGGGCATGCCAACAACAGGTCTATGTTTATCCTTTTTATCAGGTTTGGCAATTCTAGCAGCATCTTCATAGAAGTAAATAACATGCCCATCCATATCTTCTTCCAAGAGATCTTTAACCATAGCAATACTTGGTTCTACTTTGATTTGTTCATTAGGTTTAGATGTTCTAATATAGATTTTGTTAACCAAAGTTGAAACTTTAGCATGTTCCTTTATCCTAACAGGGAAAGGTGGTTTCTCAATATAAGCAAAAGGGACAACTGGATCAACATTATAAAGTATAGTTTCTTCTTTAATTGGTACCAGTTCTTTAATTTCTTATTTAATAGGTGGGTGATATTTAAACCACTTCTCTTTAGGGAGATCAACATGAGTAGCAAATGATTCACAAAAGGAGGCTACTATCTCAGAGTCAAGTCCATATTTAGTGCTAAACTTTTGAAAAGCATCTGTATTCATAAAATATTTAACACAATCATACTTAATTTTAATACCTGACTCTCTACCTTCGTCGAGCTCCCAATCTCCAGAGTTGTGTTTAATTCTTTCCAAAAGATCCTGCCGGAATTCAATAGTCTTCTTCATAAAAGAACCAGCACAAGAAGTATCACGCATGGTTTGACCATTACGAGAAAGCCGAGCATAAAAATTCTAGATAATAATATCTCTTGAGAGCTCATGATTGGGGCATGAATATAACATTTACTTAAGCGTACCCCAAGCTAGAGTGATACTTTCTCCTTCACGAGGCCAAAAATTATATATATAATTCCGATCACGATGAACTAGATGCATAGGATAATTTTTCTGATGGAACTCCAATTTCAATCGATTCCAATTCCAAGATCCAATATTATCGCATAGCCTATACCATGCCAATGCTTTTCTCTTCAAATATAAAGGGAAAACCTTCTTCATTACTTCATCTCCGGTAAACCTGCAAGCTTAAACAATCCACAAATTTGTTCCACATATATCAAGTGCATATCTGGATGTTCTGTTCCGTCTCCTCCATAAGTATTAGCGAGCAGTTGTTCTATCATACCCGAAGGAATTTCATATTCAATATTTTCAGTAGGTCCAGTAGGTTGAGGGGTAGCTAATTGTGGTTTCGGATGAGGTGAAGATACCCCGAACAAACCCCTCAAAGGATTGTTCTCAATAGTAACAAGTGAAAATAAATTTCAGCACACTATATAAATGTTTCGTTACCAAATTCCACTTACCAAAGGCACTTCACTCCCCGGCAACGGCACCAGAAAATAGCCTTGATGACCCACAAGTATAGGGGATCAATTGTAGCTCTTTTTGATAAGTAAGAGTGTCGAACCCAACGAGGAGCAGAAGAAATGACAAGTGGTTTTCAGTAAGGTAATGTCTGCAAGTGCTGAAATTGTAAGTAGCAGAGTAGTTTGATAGCAAGGTAATTTGTAACGAGAAAGTAACGATAGTAGTAACAAAAGTGCAGCAAGGTAGCCCAATCCTTTTGAGGCAAAGGACAGGCCAAAACAGTCTCTTATGATAAGCAAATCGTTTTTGAGGGTACACGGGAATTTCACCATGTTGGTTCGATTTGTGTTCACTACTATGATAATCTGATATGTGGGTGGACCGGTGCTTATGTGCTGTTCTTAATTGGACAAACCTCCTACTTATGATTAACCATCCTGCAAGGATCCGCAACTACGAGAAAAGTATTAAATATAAATTCTAACCATAACATTAAACTTTTGGATCCAATCGGTCCCTTACGGAATAGCGCATAAACTCGGGTTTAAGCTTCTGTCACTCTCGGAACCCATCATCTAATTGCTACTCCATAATGCATTGCCTTAGGCCCAAAATAAGGTGAAGTGTCATGTAGTCGACGTTCACATGACACCACTATGGGAATCACAACATACATACTATCAAAATATCAAACACATATCAAATTCACATGATTACTTGAACCATGATTTCTCCCGTGACCTCAAGAACAAAAGTAACTACTCACAAATGATAATCATGCTCAAGATCATAGGGGTATTAAATAGCATATTGGATCTGAGCATATAATCTTCCACCAAATAAACCATATAGTAATCAACTACAAGATGTAATCAACACTACTAGTCCTCCACTAGCACAAATCTATAGTTCCGGTAACAATATTGAATACAAGGGATGAACTAGGGTTTGAGATGAGATGGAGCTGTTTAAGATGTTGATGGATATTGCCCTCCCCAATATGGGAGAGTTGTTGGTGATGATGACGACGATGATTTCCCTCCGGGAGGGAAGTTCCCCCGATGGAATCGCTCCGCCGGAGGGCAAAAGTGCACCTGCCCAAGTTCCGCCTCGAGACGGTGGCGCTCCATCCCGAAAGTCCTCTCCTTATTTTTTCTAGGTCAAAATGACCTATATACCAGAAGATGGGCACCAGAGGTGGGCCTGGGTGAGCCCAACCCACCAGGGCACGCCTAGGCTGCCTGGCGCGCCCAGGTGGGTTGTGCCCACCTGATGGCCCCCCTCTGGTAGTTATTTGCTCCAATATTCATCATATATTTGATAAAAAAATCTCCATGAAGTTATAGCTTGTTTGGAGTTGTGCAGAATAGGTGGCCTGACGTAGCTTTTCCAGGTCCAGATTTCCAGCTGCCAGAATTCTCTCTCTTTGTGTATACCTTGCATATTATGAGAGAAAAGGCATTAGAATTATTACAAAAAGCATTATTATGGATAAAAACATCTTAAATAACAGTAGGAAAAGATGATGCAAAATGGACGTATCAAATATTGGGGTATTTATAGAGCAAAGAGGCGGTGCGGGAGGCCACCGAGGTGGGCACAACCCACCAGGGCGCGCCTGGGCCTCCAGGCGCGCCCTGGTGTCTTGTGCTCACCTCGGGCTCCCTCTTCGGTACTTCTTTGGCCTACTAGATGTCTTCTGGTAAAAAAAATCCACAAAATGTTTCGCTGCATTTGGACTCCGTTTGGTATTGATTTCCCTCGATGTAAAAAATATGCATAAAAAATCAACTGGCACTGGGCACTATGTCAATAGGTTAGTACCAAAAAATGATATAAAATGATTGTAAAACATCCAAGAATGATAATATAACAGCATGGAACAATAAAAAATTATAGATACATTGGAGACGTATCATTGCTCGATGGTTGAGTTTAAACCGTTCAAAGAGTCCTATCTTTGGAGGTATCTATGCCTCCCGCCTTGCTAAACGCTTCGAGATACCCATTAGGCACGATGAGAGAGAGGAGAAGCTGCGACCCACTATATACTTAGATTATGATAGTATGGTAGCACATGATTTTATTAGTAATGATAAGGACAAGAGACTTATCTATAACCTGGTATTTAGCGAGAAGACTTGTCAGATTATTACCTTTCCTGCACCTTCTTTGTTCGATATTCATTCAGGCAGGTACCTCATCATGCCCACGGACATTTATGCATATTGGGAGCAGACGCGATCCCTAGTTCCTGAGCCAGAGCCATCACCTGATCCATATAAGGAGTCTATTTATAAGTGGGAGCCACAGGAGCTCGCTAACCAATGGAACCCTTAGGATCATCCTCAGTACACCAGAGAGGGCTACTTTGATCCATGGTCTTAGACCAACCTAGGCCAAAACCCTATGCTTGGGGGAGTGCGTATTTCTCACCGACATTACATTCATGTTCACACATTCATTCCTGTTGTCGGTGTTTAGACGTTTTCATTGTATTATCCATGCTAGTTTATTTTCTTTTTCCCGCTTTCTTCTTGTGTGTTTGAAAAACTTTATGTAAAACCAAAAAAATTAGTTGTAGCTTCTTTATAGTTTCCTTTCCATGTTCATTTAGTTGTAGTATTAAAAGAAAACCCAAAAAGATTTCTCGTTCTTCTTTTGCTTGTTGGGAGCTTTCCCGTTTAAATAGTTTTTCTCGTTCTTGTTTTACTTTCTTCAGAAAAACAAAAACTCCAAAAACATTTCAGTGTGTTTCTTTGAACTTCTTTTCCTTTTCTTTCGGTCGTGAGGAGAAGACCACGATGAAAACGTTGAGTGGCTCTCATATGCATTATTGTTGATCTAACAAAGAGCCCATATTACCTTGTCTTCTCCTTTGAAATAAATGTTTGCGGATTCTAGCTTAGTCCAATGCACATGCACTACAATTATTATCCACACCATTCGTTCGTGCAAGTGAAAGGCAATAATGACGATATATGATGAAATGATTGAGACGAGGAAAAGCTGGTATGAACTTGACCTATCTTGTTTTTGTAAATACGATTAGTCCATCGTTCCTGATTCAGCCCATTATGAATGAAACATGTTTGCAATGACAATTAGAGATTATAGTTACTCATGCCATGCTTAATTAGCTAGGAGTTTATAATGGTTTACCTTGTGCTCCAACATGCTTTCAAAATGGTTGTGATGTAGTATGATAGGATGGTATCCTCCTTTGAATGATTCAAGTGGCTTGACATGGCACATGTTCACGCATGTAGTTGAAACAAAATCAACATAGCCTCCACGCTATTTATGTTCATGGTGATTTATATCCTACTCGTGCTTGCACTCAATGTTGGTTAATCTTAATGCATCTTTATGACTTTTGTCGCTCTCTAGTTGGTCGTTCCTCAATCTTTTGCTAGCCTTCACCTGTACTAAGCGGGAATACTGCTTGTACATTGTAACACCCCGCATGTACCTTGCCATATTTGTAACTCCGACTCTTGCCATTTCCGGCTATGTGTTATGTTTTTCCCTCCGTTGTCGGGTTTTGTTTTCGTTTTGTATTTTGTCATGTCATGCATTTTCATATCATGTCATCATGTGCATTGCATTCGCATACGTGTTCGTCTCTTGCATCCGAGCATTTTCCCCGTTGTCCGTTTTCCAATCCGGCGCTTCTATCTCCTCCGGTGCACCCCTCTTGTTTTCTTTCGTGTGCGTGTGTCAAACTTTCTCGGAATGGACCGAGGCTTGTCATGTGGTCTTATTATACCACCCGGAGACTACCGGTCAAGTTTCGTTCCATTCGGAGGTCGTTTGGTACTCCAACGGTTAACCGGGCCTCCGCAATGTCCATTTGAGTATCCAGCAAAAACTACCTCTAAAACCAGCCCAAAGCCCACCAAACTCTCTTCCATGCTCTAGGTCGTTCGATCACGATCGTGTGGGCGAAAACCGCACCTCATTTGGAGTCTCCTAGCTCCCTCCACCTATAAATGAGTGGGCATCCCGAAAAACAAAATCTCAGACGAAACCCTAACTCTCTCCCTCCGCGCCGCGCCGGACGCGTCCGCTCCGGCCGGACAACGTCCGCC
>NC_057805.1:159313365-159320169 GCF_018294505.1 Triticum aestivum
GCTCCGGCCGCCCTTCCGGCCGCCGCCGGCCGCGCCTTCCCCGGCCCGCTGCGCCTCCTCTCCCTGCGCCGCCGTCGGGCTCGAGCACGAGCTCGGGAGCCCGATCCGATCGGAGCCGGTACAGTGCCCGTTGACTTTTCTCGAAATCCCCCTCTAATTTCTTCTAAGTCCCAGAATTCCATTAGCATGTGCTCCTGTTCCCGATGCCGTAACTTCGTGCATGTAGCTCCGATTCGCGCGTATAATATGTCAAATGGTTAGTCTCGTGATGCTCTTCATTTTGTTCAATTGCACCATTTTCATTAGAGGTCATCCTGATGGTCAAATCCTTGTTGGAAGAGGGCTAGTTGCTGTTAATCTCTGGTTATTATCAGAACTTGGAGATTTGTCATTTTTGTATCATTTATTCTGTGCATCTTTTGAGCATGAGCTCTACATGTGTTTTGAAGTATGTCATGACATCTTTCCATTGGTATCGTCCATGTATTTTTGTGATCTCTGTGGTGACTAGCACAAGCATGCAAAGTAGGCCCCGTAATATTTCTGATTTCAGAGACTTAGTGTTTTCTGTCTTTGTCTGCTGTAATTTTGTTGCCATGTAAACTTGATGCTAGAGAGAGATCCATGCATATTTTGGAGATGTTCAGTAAGGATGTTTTGTAGCTATAGTTGTAATTGATCCATTTCTGCAATTGTTTGCAATTTTAGAGTACCATAGCATGACTCAATCTTGCTCTACTTTTGCTATAAAATATTTCTGGCAGATTCTTAACATGACATGCATTTTTGCCAAGCTTATTGTAGTTGATCCATACATTCTATGCAATTGTTCTTGCTATGGATAGCTTTATAAACATGCCATCTTGCTGTAGGTATGCTTGGTTTGTCATGAATTGCTCTGTAGTGAGTGCATCAAACTCACAAAGAGGCCTACATATTAATATTTCTGCCATGCTCTGTTTTCTGCTAAGTCTGAAACCTGTTAACGTAACTTGCTAAGTTTACATGCTTGCCATCATATCTTCTTGTCCTTTTTGGCTTATGGTCAGTAAGGTATTTTTGTTATGTGAATTTAGTAGAACACTACCATGCCTTGTTTTGCTATGTTAAGTTCCTGTAGCATGTTGATTTCGTGCTCTGAACATTGCTACCTGATGCTGATTTCTGCCATGTCCAGTTTTTTCACTAAGTTTGTGAACCTGTAATCTTTTGCACTTTTGCCATGCTTGTTTGAAGTTGATATGTTGTGAACTAGACGTAGCTCAGTGTTCATATTTTGTCAATCTCCTGTAGATTACTTCCATGTGCTTTGTTGCTATGTTGGGGTGCTGTAGCATTGTTACTTGTTATATTTTAAGTGCTATCATGCTGTTAATCGCAGATTAGTGTCATTCTTGTTTTGCTCGCCATTTGCAAACCGTGCATCCGATTCCGGTGATCTTTATATCGATTTCGACCGAAATCATCTCATCTTTCCAGTGGCATGCTTGGTTTGCCAAGTTACTGCCATGTTCATCATTTTCCTTCCGGAGCATGCATATGCATAGCATATCATATCTTGCATATCATACATGTCTTGCATCATGTTGCTTGTGCATTTCTCGTTGTTGATTGTGGTTCCGTTTGTTTGTGTTCTTGTCTTGGGTAGAGCCGGGAGACGAGTTCGTGAACGAGGAACCTGTCGAGTACGCTTACGAGGATCAAGCTTTCGCCAACTCTGAGAACCTTGCAGGCAAGATGACCACCCCTCGAAATCACTTCTATCTTTGCTATGCTAGTTGTTCGCTCTATTGCCATGCTCGCTACCTATCACTTGCTATATCATGTCTCCTATTTTAGCCATGTCAGCCCTAACCATCCTTTCCTAGCAAACCGTTGCTTGGCTATGTTACCGCTTTTGCTCAGCCCCTCTTATAGCGTTGCTAGTTGCAGGTGAAGTTGAAGTTTGTTCCATGTCGGAACATGGATATGTTGGCGCAATATCTCTTATTTAATTAATGCATCTATATATTTTGGTAAAGGGTGGAAGGCTCGGCCTTATGCCTGGTGTTTTGTTCCACTCTTGCCGCCCTAGTTACTGTTATACCGGGATTATGTTCCTTGAGTTTGCGTTCCTTACACGGTCGGGTGATTTATGGGACCCCCTTGACAGTTCGCCTTGAATAAAACTCCTCTAGCAAGGCCCAACCTTGGTTTTACCATTTGCTACCTAAACCTTTTTCCCCGGGTTTTCGCGAGCCCGAGGGTCATCTTATTTTAACCCCCCCGGGCCAGTGCTCCTTCGAGTGTTGGTCCGAACTGAGCAGACTGCGGGGCCCCCTCCTGGAAACTCGAGGTCTGGTTTTACTCGTAGGATGTCTCATCCGGTGTGCCCTGAGAACGAGATATGTGCAGCTCCTATCGGGATTTGTCGGCACATTCGGGTGGCTTTGCTGGTCTTGTTTTACCATTGTCGAGATGTCTTGTAAACCGGGATTCCGAGACTGATCGGGTCTTTCCGGGAGAAGGTTTATCCTTCGTTGACCGTGAGAGCTTATGATGGGCTAAGTTGGGACACCCCTGCAGGGTATTATCTTTCGAAAGCCGTGCCCGTGGTTATGAGGCAGATGGGAATTTGTTAATATCCGGTTGTAGATAACTTGTCACTTGACCCAATTAAAATACACCAAGTGCGTGTGTAGCCGTGATGGCCTCTTCTCGGCGGAGTCCGAGAAGTGAACACGGTCTGTGTTATGTTTGACGTAAGTAGGTGTTCAGGACCTCTTCTTGGTCATTGCTAGATGACGTCCGTTCCATTGCTTCTCTTCTCGCTCTCATTTGCGCAGATAGCCACCATACATGCTTTTGCCGCTGCAGCTCCACCTCTTTGCACCTCCTTGTCCTATAAGCTTAAATAGTCTTGATCTCGCGGGTGTGAGATTGCTGAGTCCCCGTGACTCACAGATACTTTCAACACCAGTTGCAGGTGTCGACGATGCCGGTGCAGACGATGGCGTCGATCTCAAGTGGGAGTTCGACGAGGAACGTGGCCGTTACTATGTGTCTTTTCCTGATGATCAGTAGTGGAGCCCAGTTGGGACGATCGGGGATCTAGCATTTGGGGTTGTCTTATTTTCATCTGGATTTTGGCCGTAGTCGGTCTATATGATTTTATTTTGGATGATGTATGAATGTTATTTATGTATTGTGTGAAGTGGCGATTGTAAGCCAACTCTTTATCCCATTCTTGTTCATTACATGGGATTGTGTGAAGATGACCCTTCTTGCGACAAAACCACTATGCGGTTATGCCTCTAAGTCGTGCCTCGACACGTGGGAGATATAGCCGCATCGTGGGCGTTACAAGTTGGTATCAGAGCCAGGATTATATATATCAGAGAGTAGGATTCTTTTTACTCCTCAGTCCCTTCGTCGCTCTGGTGAGGTCTCCTGACGTAGAAGTTTTGACTATTCTCTCCTCAAATTTCACTAAATTTTTTTTAGGATCACGCGGGTATCTTGGAATCGTTCCGATCGATTTGTGACGAGAACATTGTTCTTGGTGCCTCCTGTCATTTAGGGGTTGTGGCAGTGTCCCGGGGAGTTGAGCTCCGAGGTGTTGTCGTCACAATTTTATCGTTGCAGTTCTGGAATACCTGAGTTTCGCCGACATCGAAATCTCTTTTATGCAGTTGTTGGTGAGATCACCTCGACGCCACCCAGTACTGGGGCGGGAGTTCGGGAGTATTGCCATAACTTGTATAACGGATGTTTTTCGAAGGTTGAGGTAAACGATTTCCGAAGGTTTCTTGGTTATGTGTTGACGGATGGATACAGCTGGATCTAGGGATTGTTAGTTTGGGTGATATATATTTGTGTCCCCTGTATCCCCTACACCAGATTGCATAACCAGAAAGTTTCGGGAGTTTATAAGTGGGAATTCAAGTAGCCTTAGGATATCTTTCCGACAGACGCATGATATGAGATTGGGGTTCGACGTCTAGTGGTCCGCCTGTATACGGTTGATTTTACAGTGGTCTCGTTGTGTCTTAAAGAGTCCATGGCTTTGCCGACTCGGGGACGCTTCGTATGTCATGTGCACAGCCTTGTACATGATGGTGCTGTACGATTGAGCCCGTGTGGGCCCCACCACGAAAACTTCGGACGAAATATCTATCGTATGTTTGTTCCGGCTTATTTTGCAAGCCAATACCTTTGTTTTATTTTGTATTGTGGTATTCGAGTTACTTCGAATTCATATGTTCTTTCCATATCTTTTTCAAGTGGCTTCTCAACTTATGGAAGTGTGATGATTTACTACGGAAGTCATTCGTTCATCTTCGTGCGAATGTTTATTGTGAAGACTATATGTTGCAATTTCTATCCGTTGATTCTACTTATCTTTTGTCTATCAAGATGCTAACGGATGTCACCCTCTTCAGGATGGCTCCGCCAACGCGTCAGAATCCGGATCGCAATGAAGGGAGTCAAGCGAACCCTCCGCCACCACCTCCACCTCCGGAGGCATGGCAATCAATCATGGCTGCCACCAACGCCAATGCTCAGATGATTCTGCAACTCTTGCAAGAACGTACTCAAGGGCAAGGCAATCAAGGCAATCAAGGTCAAGGAAACAATCAGTTTCACTTTGCCACTCTCAACCAGTTTCTCGCAAATCAGCCCAAGTCTTTCAGCTACTGTGCCGAGGCCACGGATGCCGATGACTGGCTCGTGGACATCAACAAGCATTTTGAATGTAGCAATGTCAGGCCTAAGGACTATGTCAAGTTCGCTTCTTTCCAGCTCAAGGACCAAGCTGCTGATTGGTTTCAGCAATACAAAGATTCCAGAGGAGGTCGTGTGATCACTTGGACTGACTTCTGTCGGGACTTCAAAGCGCACCACATTCCACAAAGTGTTGTTTAGAGCAAGCGTGAGGAGTTCCGCAATCTCAAGCAAGGAAACATGTCTGTGTATCAATACAACATTCAGTTTCAGAAACTTGCTCGCTTCGCTAAACAAGACGTTCCTGATGAGAAGAGCATGATCTATCACTTCAGAGAACACCAACGACCAGCTGGTCTCCTCCAACCTCTTGCTATTCCGGAATGGAAGTTTGATCATATCGAAATGGACTTCGTGACTGGATTTCCCAAGTCCAAGCGCGGAAATGACGCTATCTTTGTTGTCATTGACAAGCTCTCTAAAGTGGCTCATTTCCTTCCTATCAAAGAATCCATCACAGCAGCTCAGCTGGCAGAGCTCTACACCTCCAGAATTGTCTTTTTGCATGGCATTCCACAATTGATTTCTTCAGATCGTGGAAGCATCTTCACCTCCAAGTTCTGGGACTCCTTCCAGAAGGCCATGGGCACAAACATTCACTTCAGCACAGCTTTTCACCCTCAAACTAGTGGCCAAGTCGAGCGAGTCAATCAAATTCTTGAAGATATGCTCAGGGCTTGTATCATTTCCTTTGGCATGAAATGGGAAGATTGTCTTCCATATGCTGAATTCTCCTACAACAACAGCTTCCAAGCGAGTTCGGGCAAGGCCCCATTCGAGATTCTCTATGGCAGAAAGTGCCATACTCCTCTCAATTGGTCAGAGACTGGTGAACGCCAACTTCTTGGCAACGACTTAATCACTGAAGCTGAAGAAATGTGTAAAGTCATCCGTGATAATCTCAAAGCCGCGCAATCGCGCCAGAAGAGCTACTATGATAGTAAGCATCGTGATTTGGCTTTCGAGATCGGAGACCATGTCTACCTCCGCGTCTCTCCAATGAAAGGTACTCGTCGCTTCGGTATCAAATGGAAGCTTGCCCCTAGATACGTGGGTCCTTTCAAGATCATTGCCAAAAGAGGCGACCTCGCCTATCAACTTGAACTTCCTTCCAACTTCGCGAACGTGCACGATGTGTTCCACGTGTCACAGCTCCGCAAGTGCTTCAAGATGCCTGAGCACACTATCGACTTCGAAGAGATTGATCTCCAAGAAGATTTGTCTTATCATGAGCACCCAGTTGCTATTCTCGAAGAAACTGAGCGCAAGACTCGCAACAAGTCTACCAAATTCCTGAAAGTGAAGTGGTCGCACCATTCCGACCGGGAAGCCACCTGGGAACGCGAGGACCATCTCCGTTCCGAATATCCGGAGTTCGTTCAGTCCTAGATCTCGGGACGAGATCCTCTCGTAGTGGTGGAGTGTTGTAACACCCCGCATGTACCTTGCCATATTTGTAACTCCGACTCTTGCCATTTCCGGCTATGTGTTATGTTTTTCCCTCCGTTGTCGGGTTTTGTTTTCGTTTTGTATTTTGTCATGTCATGCATTTTCATATCATGTCATCATGTGCATTGCATTCGCATACGTGTTCGTCTCTTGCATCCGAGCATTTTCCCCGTTGTCCGTTTTCCAATCCGGCGCTTCTATCTCCTCTGGTGCACCCCTCTTGTTTTCTTTCGTGTGCGTGTGTCAAACTTTCTCGGAATGGACCGAGGCTTGTCATGTGGTCTTATTATACCACCCGGAGACTACCGGTCAAGTTTCGTTCCATTCGGAGGTCGTTTGGTACTCCAACGGTTAACCGGGCCTCCGCAATGTCCATTTGAGTATCCAGCAAAAACCCCTTCTAAAACCAGCCCAAAGCCCACCAAAATCTCTTCCATGCTCTAGGTCGTTCGATCACGATCGTGTGGGCGAAAACCGCACCTCATTTGGAGTCTCCTAGCTCCCTCTACCTATAAATGAGTGGGCATCCCGAAAAACGAAATCTCAGACGAAACCCTAACCCTCTCCCTCCGCGCCGCGCCGGACGCGTCC
>NC_057805.1:159321094-159398531 GCF_018294505.1 Triticum aestivum
CCCCCCCGGGCCAGTGCTCCTTCGAGTGTTGGTCCGAACTGAGCAGACTGCGGGGCCCCCTCCTGGAAACTTGAGGTCTGGTTTTACTCGTAGGATGTCTCATCCGGTGTGCCCTGAGAACGAGATATGTGCAGCTCCTATCGGGATTTGTCGGCACATTCGGGTGGCTTTGCTGGTCTTGTTTTACCATTGTCGAGATGTCTTGTAAACCGGGATTCCGAGACTGATCGGGTCTTTCCGGGAGAAGGTTTATCCTTCGTTGACCGTGAGAGCTTATGATGGGCTAAGTTGGGACACCCCTGCAGGGTATTATCTTTCGAAAGCCGTGCCCGCGGTTATGAGGCAGATGGGAATTTGTTAATATCCGGTTGTAGATAACTTGTCACTTGACCCAATTAAAATACACCAAGTGCATGTGTAGCCGTGATGGCCTCTTCTCGGCGGAGTCCGGGAAGTGAACACGGTCTGTGTTATGTTTGACGTAAGTAGGTGTTCAGGACCTCTTCTTGGTCATTGCTAGATGACGTCCGTTCCATTGCTTCTCTTCTCGCTCTCATTTGCGCAGATAGCCACCATACATGCTTTTGCCGCTGCAGCTCCACCTCTTTGCACCTCCTTGTCCTATAAGCTTAAATAGTCTTGATCTCGCGGGTGTGAGATTGCTGAGTCCCCGTGACTCACAGATACTTTCAACACCAGTTGCAGGTGCCGACGATGCCGGTGCAGACGATGGCGTCGATCTCAAGTGGGAGTTCGACGAGGAACGTGGTCGTTACTATGTGTCTTTTCCTGATGATCAGTAGTGGAGCCCAGTTGGGACGATCGGGGATCTAGCATTTGGGGTTGTCTTATTTTCATCTGGATTTTGGCCGTAGTCGGTCTATATGATTGTATTTTGGATGATGTATGAATGTTATTTATGTATTGTGTGAAGTGGCGATTGTAAGCCAACTCTTTATCCCATTCTTGTTCATTACATGGGATTGTGTGAAGATGACCCTTCTTGCGACAAAACCACTATGCGGTTATGCCTCTAAGTCGTGCCTCGACACGTGGGAGATATAGCCGCATCGTGGGCGTTACATACATCCACTTCCATAAACCCAAAGTTGTTCCATATGAGTCCACCATACCTACCTATATGTGGTATTTACCCGCTGTTCCAAGTAAATTTGCATGTGCCAAACTCTAAACCTTCAAATGATAATCTGTTTTGTATGCCCAAATCGCTCATGTAGCGACCGGGGGCTGTCAGTATCTTCCATGCTAGGTGGGTTATTCTCACGATGAGTGGACTCCGCTCATCATTCATGAGAAAATGGCTGGTAATCAGGATGCCCAGTTCCATGCTCAAATCAAATCGAAATATAACTTCAAACTAAACTCCCCCAAGATTATTGTTAGTTGGATGGTACCCGTTGTTTTGGACCAACCGTGGAATGTGCTTCTTGGTGGAGGGGGAGTAAAAACTTTACCATTCTATTTGGGACCCGCCTATAATGTATCTAGTATGGAGGATACGGAGATCTCTTAGTTGTTATGTTGACAATGAAAGCATACCGCTCAAAATTATATTCATCTCTGTTTTAAAAGCTTGAGCTCTGGCACCTCTGCAAATCCCTACTTCCCTCTGCGAAGGGCCTATCTATTAAGTTTTATTGCTGAGTCATCTCCTCTTATAAAAAGCACCAGTTAGAGAGCACCACTGTCATTTGTATGCATTGTTATTAATTGATATTGAGTATGACTGTGATTGGATCTCTTTACCATGAATTACAATGTCTAGTCAATCCTTGATCTTCAGGGGTGCTCTGCATTTATGTTTTGCGGTCTCAGAAAGCGCTAGCGAGATACCATTTTGTTATATCATATCATGATTAATTTGAAAAATTGTTCTCATCCAAGATTTATTATTATTGCTCGCTAGTTGATTGTGCCATTGATATGAGTAAATGTGAGACCTAAATTGTATTGTGAATATGGTTAGTTCATAATCTTTGCCGAAAACCTGAATGCTGGCTTTACATATTTGCAACAAGAAGATCAAACCAAGTTTGTAAAAGTTTTTCTTTATCACTTTCAGTTTGTCAACTGAATTGCTTGAGGACAAGTAATGGGTTAAGCTTGGGGGAGTTGATATGTCTCCATCATATCTACTTTTCCAATCTCTTTTGCCCTTGTTTTGGACTCTAACTTGCATGATTTCAATGGAACTAACCTGGACTGACGTTGTTTTCAGCAGAAGTGCCTTGGTGTTATTTTTGTGCAGAAGTAATAGTTCTCGGAATTACCTAAAACTTCACGGAGAATATTTTTGAAATAAATAAAAAATATTGTCGAAAGAATCAACACAGGGGGACCCACCTGCTATCCACAAGGGTGGAGGGCGCGCCCCCTGCCTTGTGGGTCCCCTGAATCTCCACCAACCTCAACTCCAACTCCATATATTCACGTTCGGGGAGAAAAAAATCAGAGAGAAGGATTCATCGCATTTTACGACACGGAGCCGCCGCCACCTCCTGTTCTTCATTAGGAGGGAAAATCTGGAGTCCGTTCGGGGCTCCGGAGAGGGGAACTCGTCGCCATCATCATCATCACCAACCTTCCTCCATCACCAATTTCATGATGCTCACCGCCGTGTGTGAGTAGTTCCATCGTAGGCTTACTGGACGGTGATGGGTTGGATTATATTTATCATGTAATCGAGTTAGTTTTGTTAGGGTTTGATCCCTAGTATCCACTATGTTCCGAGATTGATGTTGCTATGACTTTGCTATGCTTAATGCTTGTCACTAGGGCCCGAGTGCCATGATTTCAGATCTGAACATATTATGTTTTCATGAATATATGTGAGTTCTTGATCCTATCTTGCAAGTTGTAGACACCTATTACGAGTTATGATCCGCATACACCAAGGTGACAATAATTGGGATTCTTTCCGGTGATTATCGTAGTCTGAGGAGTTCATGTATTCACTGAGTGCTAATGCTTTGGTCCTGTTCTCTATTAAAAGGAGGCCTTAATATCCCTTAGTTTCCATTAGGACCCCGCTGCCATGGGAGGGTAGGACAAAAGATTTCATGCAATTTCTTTTCCATAAGCACGTATGACTATATACAGAATACATGCCTACAATATATTGATGAATTGGAGCTAGTTCTATGTCACCCTAGGTTATAACTATTGCATGATGAATGCCATCTGACATAATTATCCATCATTGATCCATTGCCTACGAGATTTTCACATATTGATCTTTACTACGTTACTTTGCCGTTGCCACCGTTACAATTGCTACGAAACTGCTACTGTTACTTTTGCCACCGTTACGGTTACTTCCATACTACTTTGCTAATAAATATTTTGCTGCAAATATTAAGTCTTTAGGTGTGGTTGAATTGGCAACTCAGATGCTAATACTTCAGAATATTGTTTGGCTCCCCTTGTGTCGAATCAATAAATTTGGGTTGAATACTCTACCCTCGAAAACTGTTGCGATCCCCTATACTGGTGGGTTATCATGGTCCCCATGTTGGTCCCCTCACTTATATCTTTAGCCATGTCATCTCCTACCTCCAGAAAAAATCACCATTGCTCTCTCTCTCTCTCTCTCTCTCTCTCTCTCTCTCTCTCTCTCTCTCTCTCTCTCTCTCTCTCTCGTGTTCTTGCTCTCAAACCCGCAGATTTAATCTCTTCGCTCGAAGCTCCGTTTCCAAAAATGTTTTGGGGGATTTCTACTTGGTATCTGACTCTGATAACCCACAAGTATAGGTGATCAATTGTAGCCTTTCTCGATAAGTAAGAGTGTCGAACCCAACGAGGAGCTAAAGGTAGAACAAATATTGCCTCAAGTTCTATCGACCACCGATACAACTCTATGCATGCTTAACGTTCGCTTTACCTAGAACAAGTATGAAACTAGAAGTACTTTATAGGTGTGATAGGATAGGTTTGCAAGATAATAAAGAACATGTAAAAAAATGGGGGCTGTTTAGATAAAGAAACAACTAAGTTAGTTTTAGTAGAGAGCTTTTTGTCACACAAGAAAGTTATAGAGGCATAAGTAACATACTTTCTCTACTTGGATCATATGCACTTATGATTGGAACTTTAGCAAGCATCTGCAACTACTAAAGATCATTAAGGTAAAACCCAACCATAGCATTAAAGTATCAAGTCCTCTTTACTCCCATACACAAACAACCTACTTACTTGGGTCTGTGCTTCTGTCAGTCAGGCCACCCACCATAAGAAAATCATGAACATATTGCAAAACCCTACAGCGGGGATCCCTCACGCTTGCTCTACACGAAGAGCACCATAGGACAACACCAATTAATAAAACATACAACTCAAACCAATCACGATCATCAATCAGCCCATAGGATAAAACAGGTCTACTCAAACATCATAGGATAGCCATACATCATTGGGAAATAATATATAGTGTTGAGCACCATGTTTAAGTAGAGATTACAGCGGGGAAAAGAGGTGTTACACCGCTGCATAGAGGAGGAGAGAGTTGGTGATGACGACGAAGAAGTTGTTGGTGTAGATTGCCGTCATAGTGATGGCCCCGGCGGCGTTCTGGCGCCACTGGGAGAGAGGGGGAGAGAGCCCCCCTCCTTATTCCTCTTCCTTGCCCCCCTAGATGGGAAGAGGGTTTCCCCTCTGGTCCATGGCCTATATGGCGGCGGAGGGGCGGGAGCCCCTCCGAGATTGGATCTCTCTATCTATTTCCTTCTGTTTCCGCGCTCCAGTTTTCTAGCCTTTCACCGTTTCTTAAATTCCTGGAGATCCATAACTTCGATTGGGCAGAAATTTTAACACGATTTTTATCTGGATATTAGCTTTCTTGCGGCCGAAGAAGGGCACCAACCGCCTTACGGGGTGGCCACAAGCCTCCCAGGCACGCGCAGGATAGGCGGCATGCCCCTAGGGCTTGTGCCCCCCTCGGGCATCGTCTCGCATTGATTCTTTTTCCCCAAAATCACATATATTCCAAAAAAATCTCCGTAAGTTTTTATCGCATTTGGACTTTGTTTGGTATGGATATTCTGCAAAACAAAAAACATGCAAGAAATAGGAACTGGCGCTGGGCACTATGTCAATATGTTAGTCCCAAAAATGATATTAAAAGTTGCCAAAAGTATATGAAAGTTGTAGAATATTGGCATGAAACAATCAAAAATTATAGATACGATGGAGACATATCAGCATCCCCAAGGTTAATTCCTGCTCGTCCTCAAGTAGGTAAATGATAAAAAAGATAATTTTTGATGTGGAATGCTACCTAGCATAATCTTGATCATACAATATAATCATGGCATGAATATTAAGACACCAGTGATTCAAAGCAATAGTCTATAATTTGACATAAAGACAATAATACTTCAAGCCTACTAATAAAGCAATCAAGTCTTCTCAAAATACCATAGCTAAAAGAAAGTTATCCCTACAAAATCATATAATCTGGCTATGCTCCATCTTCGTCACACAAAGTATTTCATCATGCACAACCCTGGTGACAAGCCAAGCAATTGTTTCATACTTTTAATGTTCTCAAGCCTTTTCAATCCTCATGCAATACATGAGCGTGAGCCATGGATATAGCACTATGGGTGGAATAGAATGTGGTGGTGGGGATCGATAGGAGAAGAAAGTCTCGAATAAATTAGGCGGATCAACGGGCTATGGAGATTCCCATCAATCGATATCAATGCGAGGAGTAGGGATTGCCATGCAAAGGACGCACTAGAGCTATAAGTGTATGAAAGCTCAAACTGAAAAATAAGTGGGTGTGCATACAACTTGCTTGCTCATGAAGACCTCGGGTGTTTGAGTAAGCCCATATCTGAATATACAAGCCAAGTTCTATAATTGTGACAGCCTGGATTTTGCCTTCTCTCTTTTTACCGACTTGCCTTCTCACTCTTTTCGGACTTGGTTTTCATCGTGGTTTTTGCCCTGATTTGATTTGGATTTTTGGATCAATTCAAATGGATTTGTCACTTGGGAATATCCTTGGCTTTCACCCAAGTGACCTATCTACCTTATTCCTCCCACAAATTCCCAAAATAATAAAATGAATATTTTTCCTAAAAGGAAAATATTCATTTTTCTCTCTTAAGCTCATTTCAGAACTTTGTGCTCCAAAGAAACCTCAATTTTTCTTGCTCAGAAAAATCTGAGATAATTCCTAAATATTCTTAGGACCATGGCACATCTTCCCATGCAAAAATATTGCATCACTTTTGTAATATTTTTGCTGTAGAAAATCTTTTCACTTCTGGACCAGAAATGCACTTTGTACAGCAAGTGCATTTTTCCTTGAGCTTTTGGCCTTGAGATTTCTTGAGCTTAAAGACCTTCCTAAGAAACCCTAAACCCCAGGAGATTATCCCTAATGGCCTTCTAGAAGGTGGCCAAACTTGGCAACCAAGTTTCTGACCAGAAACTTGCCAGCTTGGTAGAGTCGCGTCTAGTCGGCCTGGGTATGATCCATCACCTCTCCTAGACGTAGCACTGCACGGTCAAGCTAATAGAAAAGGTTTGGCCGCTCCTGGCCGTTGTTTTGGCCATGCCAGCTTGGTGACCGCGCGAGGACACGGCGCCTGGCAGCATCTCCACGCGCTCTGGCTGGCGCTTTGCGTTCTGTTTCGCGCGTGTGCATGCAAGCGCTCGCCTCCGACTGCCGCAACGTGCCACAACTCTCGACCCATCACCCATGACCCCTCCCTGGCGCTCGCCGATGCCGGAGCCGCCGCAGCAAGCCCAGTCAAGTCGCGGCCAAAACGGCACAGTGCGCGCGTGTGCTTGTCCCCATCTCAAATCACCTCCTGTGCTCGTCCACGAGCGTGGGCAAGCGCCGGCGTTGACGCTGCACCCTGTCCCCTCGTGTTGGAGCCTCTCATCGACGTTCGCCGCGTGTCCACAGCACTCCGGTGGCGACACATCCCCCCTCTGCTCCGGCTATATAAAGCCACCCCACCTCCCTTGCTAGCCACGCACCACTCCACACCACCTCCACGAACACGTAGACGAGCAGAAGCCCGGTCGGGCAGGCCTCTGGCCATCGCCCCAACTCGAGGACTCCGGCGATCCCCGCAGGCCAGCTGCCGCTCTCCAGGGCCTCTCGAGCACAAGCAGCTTCTTGGGCAGGGCCTTGGTGGTCTGTTGGAGCTGCCTGGACCCCGCCAAGCCCTCGGAATTGCCTCTAGCCACAGTCTTCCACCTCTTCGACGAACCCCGTCCGCCACCGAAGCTTGCGAGCTCGACTGCGACCAGCTCCGTCCACCTTTTGCCAAGCCACGGGTACGGGCAGGTGCGCCGCGAGCCCCGCTTCCGATCTATCCCTCTAGCCTAGCCCCATACCCCCTCGTCGTCGGCATGAGCTCCGGCGAAGCACAGCCTCCCCTCTGATCTCGATCCCCTTCCCTCTCTCCTGACTGGTGGGGCCCAGTGTCAGCCTCACCACTCACACCCGAAGCGGTACGAGTGGAGGCGCACTCCCACTTTACGCCTTCGACATCACACCCCCCAGGATTTTCTATTTATTCAAATTTAATTCAGAAATTTGACTAAACTTTGACCAGCCACCATTTCTAAACCATAAGTCCAAATGAATTGATTCTTTTTGCATTGTCTTTGTTACAGAAAGCTCTAGCAGCACACTAAAAGGTGGATTTTTCCTTGCTGTCTAGAATTTCTGGTGATTTTCAGAATGTGTTTGGACATTTATTTTTGTGGTTTTAAAATATTTTCAGAAGGAGGATCTTGCCTTGAAGCTAACCAGGAGGAGTGTGACCCTCCTCTGCACTAAGGCAAGCAACATCATCATTTGGATGGTGTTATTTCAATATCTATGATTTTCTACTTGAATATGAGTCTTTATTTGCATTTAAAATTTGATAAATTAATATGGTTAATTGCTAGTTGTTTTATGATGCTTGATATGCTTGTTTTAGCTTCTGGTTGAGTTCATAGAATTGTTTGGCTAAGTAGAGTAAGATTTTGCACTAGATATTTTGTTTTGGAAAGTTATGGTAGCTATTTTTGCTAGTAATAGTTTTCAACTAAATGATGAACTAATAAAAATGCTGTTTGTAGATAAAAATGAGTTATAACCAGAGAAGTTTCTGATCTTAGTATTGCAAGATAGTTATGTTACTTGTTTTGATCCATGCTTAAGAGTTGCTTGCTCTGGGTGACGACTAGTTGCATGATTTCCGGTATGATGCCATGTTAGTAATAAAAAGTTTTTCTGAAAGTTAATACTTGATTAAGTTCAACCTGAATATGATGTTGATCACATCATGGTGCCACTGAATCGGGTTTTTAATTCAGTACGACCACATTTACCTAATGGGAAGGTCTTGATTCGGTCCTTTGTCGTGGCTCTCACCGGTGCCTCCCGCGAGGGAAGGTTATGGGCATGCATACCCTGGCCCGGTAGGCAGACATAACCTTGTGTGCTCATTTTGTTTTTATGATACCTTGTCCCCGTTTGGGACCGTTTTGCCACGACGGTGGCTGTTGGTGTCTTTGGTAGACACGGGGCCACCTAAGACCTAGCCCTGAGAGGCAGATGGTCGGAGTGGCCGGGGAGAGTGCATGGCAAAGGGAGGGTTTCATCGGAATGCCTTGGTCCACCCGAATGGGAGTACGACGCCAGGTATTCCGTAGTGTGGGTAAAGTGCGCTACCTCTGCAGAGTGTACTTAATCTATCGATAGTCGCGCCCTCGGTTATGGGCAAGACAGGGGGAGTAAGTCACACCATGGATCAACTTTTAATTAATCTTGCAAACTAGTAATTGTTGTGATGCATTGTTTTTTTGGTGAACCTTGAACACTCCAGAGGTCATGAGTGATTGGTTTCAGGTGTGACCTCGATGTGGTCACCGTTTGGTTACGAGGTAACCGTCTGGTAAGCGAGTCCGTGTGACTCGGTGCGCTATTTGGTTGCTTTGCATAGCTTTGCATTTGTAGTAATTTCTTGCATTACTTTAACTTGATTAATTATCATGATATTGTCTGTCATCGTGCTTATGTTTGTTGTGAGCTTGCAAGTACATTCAATGTACTGACCTGGCATGTCATGCCAGCTTTCAGGCAAGTTGATTCGCATCGGAGCGCATCTCGTGTCTAGGCCGTGTCCACGTCGGTGTCCCTGTGCCATGGAGTTCCGCTACGTCGTTCTTCCGCTGCCGTGTAGTTTCGTGTGATCGAGGCCCCAGCCATGTTCATTAAATAATGTACATACTGTCCAGCAGCACCGTGTATGCCGCTTGGCCTCGAATCTCGATGTAATATCAGACCTTTGTACCACCCTAGTATCAATAAAGTGGTTATTTATGTACCATGTTGTTGTGTATTGCCAGAAGACTCGATCTCTGGGCTGGCAATGTAGGGTAAACCGGTTGCTCTGAGCCGGGGTGCCACAACGCTTGGTATCAGAGCCGCGCTGATTGTAGGACACGCTGGACCGGTAGTGCATTAGTAAAATGGTAGATAGTTTCGTTTGAGTGCCGGTAGACATAGGAATTGGTTGTTGCATTGCATGCATGACTTATTGTTGTTATTACTAACCGTATGGTTTGTGAGTGTAGATGGCACCAGTACCGATCTTGTACCATCCCAAGCCAGCTCCGTGCACATCGCCACACCTGCTTCAGAACGTGTGGCGACGACTCTATCCAGAGGGTGCTGATCCAGAGTATCGGGTGTATCACGAGCATCTGGCCGGTGCATTGTATGAGTATTATGCTGAGGTCACTCTACACCACAGTTCCCCATCCGGCGCTTACACTCGTTCGTCTAAGAGTGGTCTTGCTTCTACGCCATCTCAGGCGATTCAGTTTGCTGCTATCGAGGCTCTTGTAGACTTGCGCTACAATGAGGTTCGCATGCACACCCACCCTGGACTTTTCTTCTACCCATCTCTGCACGAGAATGGGAGTATCCGCTTTCCTTTGATTAATCCGGCGTGCGATCGTCCCACTAGCCACCTTGCATGCTACATCACCGCTAGCTATCTCCTTAACTACGAGTTAGCTCGGGAGCTCTCACGCGCTCGCGCCGCTCTCGCTGCTGCTCGTATAAGGAACCCTCTTCCAGCTGTCATCTACACTTCTGCTCCTCCCACCTCCGTTCCTACGACGACCTCGCAGGGTACTGTTAACCCTTTGACGGTGAACCCTCGCAGCGCTCCTGCTGCATGGTCTCCTCTTGTCACTACTCCTGCAGCTCCTATGCTTAGATCCCATCCCTCGCCTGCCCCTGCGGGAGAGCCCTCAAGGCAGCGCCAGCGCACCTCTCTTCCCCCGGAGGTCTCTACTATCAGTTTAGGATCTGGGTCCGGCTCAGGAGACGAGCCTGTAGCAGCACCATCCGAGCAGTAGATCGTTAGAGTATCGTGGTAGTCATGAGCATGATGTATGGTTGTAATCGCACTTGTCATGATGCGTAGTTTCATGTACGAGGGTAGTAGACCCATTGCGATGTTTATTTTCATGTTGGGACTATGTATAATTATGTTGGACACTTTTTCGACTTGGTTTTATTCGCAGCTTTCTTCCGGGATTTGTCATTGGTTTTTCCCCCATTTTGGAATTTTCTCATCATGGTTGCTATGTATTGGGAAAACGAAAAATAGGATGCTGCGTGGAGGCAGCAGCAGTCAAGCTGGTGAGGATGTCCCTGTCCGTCGTTCCGCAAGACAGGCAGGACATTCCCCTGAACCATACCAGCCACCTCCGCCTCCACCGCCACAACCGCCTTCCACCGAGCAAATCCTGCGAATGTTTGAAGAAAGAAGGAGCAACGATCTGCTGGAAATACTGAAAAGTGTACAAGTTATGGTTGGGCAGAATGGAAACCAGAATGGCCATCATTCCAAGCTATCAGATTTTCAGCGAACCAAGCCTCCCAGTTTTAGCCATGCTACTGATCCTTTGGACGCCGACGACTGGCTAAGGACTATTGAAAGAAAACTGGAAAAATGCTCGCACAGACGACGGAGACAAGGTTCCCTTTGCAACGCATTATCTCGAAGGAGCTGCCGCTATATGGTGGGATAATGCCAAAGCAATATGGCCTGCCGACGAGGAAATTACTTGGACAAAATTCAAGGATCATTTCCGCAAATATCATATTCCCACCGGAGTCATGAAGATCAAGTAACGCGAATTTCTCGCTCTCACTCAAGGCAGCATGACCGTCGCCGAGTATCTGAATAAATTCAACCATCTGGCCCGCTATTCTCTCCACGATGTGGCCACAGAAGAGCGGAAGATCGACCGATTCCTTGGAGGCCTACATCAACATCTCCGGTGCACTCTCAGTATGTTTGATTTCCCGGACTTCCTGACTCTGGTGAACAAGGCCCTCATCGCCGAGAGGGAACACAAGCTCCTGCACGACAACAAGCCAGCTGCTAATGACCACAAGCGCAAATTCGAGCCCAAGAAGGATATGCAACCAGTGCAAAAGGCTCGTACATGGCAACAGACTCAGGTGGAGTACAAACCCAATTGGCAGCAGAACGTCAACAAGACTACTACACAAGTCAAGAATGTCGTGACCAGCCCGGTGGGTGACGATTGCCAGCGCAACAATTCGTGCTTCAGCTGTAGTCAAACCGGACACTACGCGCGACAGTGTCCCAAGAACACCAAGCACGTCGCTCCATTTCAGCCGCAAGTCAACTACATGGAGCAGTATTCCGCCCCCGATATAATCCAAGGGCAAGTTCATCACATCTCCGCAGACGAAGCCCAAGAGGACCCGGAAGTCGTCATTGGTATGTTTCTCGTTAATAACATACCCGCCGTAATTTTATTTGACTCTGGGGCTTCCCACTTTTATTTCATGGAGTTTTGCTTCCCAAAACAATTTTTCTTGCTCGATTTTGGGAAAACACATGCTGGTACAACCCCCGGGATCCCTCCTCAAAAGCAATCTCGTCTGCCGAAATTTGGAGATTGACATCAAGGGCGTCAAGTTTCCAATATCGTTGATAATCATCGATTCCAACAAATTGGATGTCATTCTGGGCATGAATTGGTTAACCCAATACCAAGTCTGCATCAGCTGTGCGACCAGAGAAGTTACCGTGAAAAATATGGAAGGTCACACTACCAGTTTTTATGCTCGCAAGCGCATCCCCACGAAGGATATGGTTTTCACAGCCGTGACAGAAGAGGTGGAATTAATCCCAGTGGTCAGTGAGTATCCAGATGTATTTCCTGAAGAATTGCCCGGCATGCGACCAGACCGGGAATTGGAGTTCGCTATTGACCTAGTGCCTGGAACCACCCCGATACATAAGAAATATTATCGGATGCCCTCCTCAGAATTGGTGGAATTGAAGAAACAACTGGATGAGATGCTGCAAAAAGGATACATTCGTCCAAGCTCTTCCCCATGGGGATCACCAGCAATCTTCGTGGACAAAAAGGATGGCAGTCTACGAATGTGTGTAGACTACCAATGACGTCACCATTAAAAAAAGTATCCATTGCCGAGGATTGACGATCTGTTTGATCAACTCAGTGGGGCCAAAGTATTCTCGAAGATTGATTTGAGGACAGGATATCATCAACTCAAGATTAAGAAGGAAGATATTCCTAAGACCGCGTTCACCACTCGGTACGGTCTTTACAAATACACTGTTATGTCCTTCGGCCTCACCAACGCTCCTGCATTCTTTATGCATATGATGAACAAGGTGTTTATGGACTTCCTGGACAAGTTTGTGGTGGTGTTCATTGATGACATCCTCATTTACTCCAAAAGCAAGGACAAACATAAGGAACATCTTCGCACAGTTCTGCAACGACTTCACGATCATCAACTGTATGCCAAATTCAGCAAATGTGAGTTTTGGCTCCAGCAAGTGGGATTCCTCGGACATATCCTCTCGGCAGAAGGAATCTCGGTGGACCCAAGCAAGGTAAAAGATGTACTTGATTGGTCCGCACCCACCACCGTCTTAGAAATCCGGAGTTTCCTTGGACTGGCCAGATATTATCGCCGTTTTACCGAAGGATTTTCCAAGATCGCCAAGCCAATGACTGAGCTCCTCAAGAAGGACAAGAAGTTCGTATGGACTGAAGACTGCGAACGGAGCTTCAATGAGTTAAAAACGAGACTGACATCGGCACCCGTATTAACTCTTCCAGATATCTACCGCAGTTTGGATGTTTACTGCGACGCCTCCAGCAAAGGACTGGGGTGTGTACTCATGCAAGATGGCAAAGTGGTGGCCTATGCATCTCGCCAACTGCGACAACATGAAGGAAACTATCCTACTCATGATTTGGAATTGGCCACAGTGGTGCACGCTTTGAAAATCTGGAGTCATTATCTGATTGGAAAGAAGTGCCAGATATTCACCGACCATAAAAGTCTCAAGTATATATTTACTCAGCCTGACTTGAACCTTCGACAGCGAAGATGGCTTGAGTTGGTTAAGGACTATGACCTCGGAATAAATTATCACCCGGGCCAAAGCTAATGTGGTGGCTAACGCCCTCAGCCGCAAACCAGCCAACCTCAATGCCCTAATGGATTCCTTGCCTCCAGAGCTCTATGAAGAAATCATGCAGCTAAATTTGGTAATCACCAACGCCCGTCTTACCAATATATTCGAAGTTGCTCCTACTCTCGAAGAAGAAATCTGCAGAGCTCAAGCGGATGAAAAGGTGTTACGGATATATGTTCAGAAGCTGCACCAAGGGCAATCACCGGATTTCACTATGGATGAGCAAGGTTTGCTAAGGTTCCAAGGAAGACTTTGCATACCCAACCAAGATAGTCTGAAGAAGAAAATATTGGCGGAAGCACAGGAAGCACCATACTCAATTCATCCCGGCGGTACCAAGATGTATGAGGATCTTCGTCAGATATTTTGGTGGGATGGAATGAAGAAAGACATCGCGTATTTTGTGGCCTGCTGCGATATCCGCAATAAGGTAAAGGCGAAACACCAAAAACCCGCCGGACTCCTCCAGCCTCTGCCGATATCCCAATGGAAATGGGACGATATTTGCATGGATTTCATCACCGAATTACCAAGGTCTCATCGAGGAAACGACGCGATATGGGTCATAGTGGACACTCTAACCAAGGTGGCACACTTCCTACCCATCCGAACCACATACCGTGCAAATCAACTTGCACAGCTGTATGTATCAAGAATCGTCAGTCTGCATGGAGTACCTAGGACTATCACCTCCGACAGGGGATCTCTATTCACATCCGCATTTTGGTCCCGACTTCATCAAGCCCTGGGGACCGCTCTGAAGTACAGCACGGCTTACCATCCTCAGACAGATGGACAGACTGAGCGAGTAAATCAAATACTCGATGATATGCTCCGGGCATGTACATTGGCCCAAGGAACCAAGTGAGAAGATTGTCTGCCCTATGCCGAGTTTTCCTACAACAACAGTTTCCAGGCCAGCTTAATGATGTCACCCTCTGAAGCCCTGTATGGCCGGAAATGCCGCACCCCATTAAATTGGTCTCAAACCGGAGATAGCCGTATTTTCGGGACTGATTTAATGCTCGAAGCAGAAAAGCAAGTCAAGGAAATCCGAGACAAACTCCAACTGGCCAAATCCCGACAGAAGAGCTACTATGATGCCAAACATCGTCAGATTAGCTTCGAACCCGGAGGACACGTATATCTTCGAGTCACCCCTCTGAAAGGAGTCAAGAGCTTTCATACCCGAGGAAAATTGGCACCCAGATATATCGGTCCATTCCCCATCATGGCCAGAGTCGGAACAGTTGCCTACCAGTTGGAATCGCCACCAGAATTGTCAGAAGTACACAACGTGTTTCACATCTCACAGCTAAGAAGATGCATCTCGCCACCGGAGAAAAGGACTGATATGTAAGAGATAGAATTGGCTAAGGATTTGACTTATGAGGAAAAGCCAATCAGAATATTGGATCACACAGAAAGGGTCACTCGCAGCAAAAAGATAAGATTTTACAAGGTTCAGTGGGAGCATCACACCGAAGAAGAAGCAACCTGGGAAAGAGAGGAATTTTTAAGGACTGCATACCCAGAATGGTTTTCCCAAGCAACCGAATCTCGAGGACGAGATTCATCCTAAGTGGGGGAGGTTTGTGACAGCCTGGATTTTGCCTTCTCTCTTTTTACCGGACTTGCCTTCTCTCTCTTTCCGGACTTGGTTTTCATTGTGGTTTTTGCCCTGATTTGATTTGGATTTTTGGATCAATTCAAATGGACTTGTCACTTGGGCATATCCTTGGCTTTCACCCAAGTGACCTATCTACCTTATTCCTCCCACAAATTCCCAAAATAATAAAATGAGGAAAATATTCATTTTTCTCTCTTAAGCTCATTTCAGAACTTTGTGCTCTAAAGAAACCTCAATTTTTCTTGCTCAGAAAAATCTGAGATAATTCCTAAATATTCTTAGGACCATGGCACATCTTCCCATGCAAAAATATTGCATCACTTTTTGTACTATTTTTGCTGTAGAAAATCTTTTCACTTCTGGACCAGAAATGCACTTTGTACAGCAAGTGCATTTTTCGTTGAGATTTTGGCCTTGAGATTTCTTGAGCTTAAAGACCTTCCTAAGAAACCCTAAACCCCAGGAGATTAGCCCTAATGGCCTTCTAGAAGGTGGCCAAACATGGCGACCAAGTTTCTGATCAGAAACTTGCCAGCTTGGTAGAGTCACGTCTAGTCGGCCTGGGTATGATCCATCACCTCTCCTAGATGTAGCACTGCACGGTCGAGCTCATAGACAAGGTTTGGCCGCTCCTGGCCGTCGTTTTGGCCATGCCAGCTTGGTGACCGTGCGAGGACACGGCGCCTGGCAGCGTCTCGATGCGCTCTGGCTGGCGCTTTGCATTCTGTTTCGCGCGTGTGCATGCAAGCGCTCGCCTCCGACTGCCGCAACGTGCCACAACCCTCGACCCATCACCCATGACCCCTCCCTGGTGCTCGCCACCACAGCAAGCCCGGTCAAGTCGCGGCCAAAACGGCACAGTGCGCGCGTGTGCTTGTCCCAATCTCAAACCGCCTCCTGTGCTCGTCCGCGAGCGTGGGCAAGCGTCGGCGTTGATGCTGCACCCTATCCCCTCGCGTTAGAGCCTCTCGTCGACGTTCGCCGCGTGTCTAGAGCGCTCCGGCAGCGACACGTCCCCCCCCCCTCTGCTCCGGCTATATAAAGCCACCCCGCCTCTCTTGCTAGCCACGCACCACTCCACACCACCTTCATGAACACGTAGACGAGCAGAAGCCCGGTCGGGCAGGCCTCTGGCCGTCGCCCCGACCCGAGGACTTCGACGATCCCTGCAGGCCAGCTGCCGCTCTCCAGGGTCTCTCGAGCTCAAGCAGCTGCTTGGGCAGGGCCTTGGTGGTCTGCTGGAGCTGCCTGGACCCCACCAAGCCCTCGGAGCTGCCTCTAGCCACCGTCTTCCACCTCTCCGGTGAACCCCGTCCGCCACCGAAGCTTGCGAGCTCGACTGCGACCAGCTCCGTCCACCTTTCGCCAAGCCACGGGTACGGGCAGGTGCGCCGCGAGCCCCACTTCCGATTTATTCCTCTAGCCTAGCACCAAACCCCCTCGTCGCCGGCATGAGCTCCGGCGAAGCACCGCCTCCCCTCTGATGTCGATCCCCTTCCCTCTCTCCTGACTGGTGGGGCCCAGTGTCAGCCTCACCACTCGCGCCCGAAGCGGTACGAGTGGAGGCGCACTCTGTGACACCCAAAATTTTTATTTTTGGTTTTATCAAACCCTTTTATTTGATTTGTGGAGGGTATTTAAATTTTCTTCTAAAAAGAACTTTCCCTCTCAAAAATTTCCTTTTTATGACAAATGTTTTGTTTGGTTTCAACCTAGACTTGACTGTTGGTCTTGGAGGTTTTTCATCTCATGTTGGCTCAAATGTTTTTCATTTGGAAAAATATATTTGAAAATCCTTTAAATAACCCTATGGCATTTGGAGTGATATCTTCCCCTTTCAAAAATCCCTCTTGCCATGACCTAAGTGGAAATCCCCTCCCATAAGCCTTTCCCCATCTTTGTATCATGATATACTTCAAATCCAGCAGTTTGAACCTCCCCATAATTTCTCTTCCATTTATTTCTTATCAAAAATAATTTCTTCCCTCTACTTTGGCTATTGGATATTTACAAAGGAGCTACCCTTTCTACTTTGAATTTTGCCTCCAAACCAATTTCCCTAGCTAGTCCTTAGAGCCCTCAACCAAGATCCATGAAGATCCACTGATCTCCAGTTCAAATATTTCAAATTGTGCTTGCTGCAAGTTTGGACCATATTTGCCAAATTTGATGAAATTCAATTGTTTTCTCCTCCTAAAAATCTGAGAAAATTCAGGCAGCCTCTGGATGCATTGAGAGGTCACCTCACCAAGTCCCAGCTCCAGAAAATTTATTCTTCATGCCAAATCATTTCGTCGAACAGCTGCAGAGCATTGTCACTGTCAGGTTCAGAGTTCAGATAAACAGTTTCAGTAAACTGCTGTCGTTTTCTTCAGAGCCCGATGTCGAGCTCGCCAGTACCGCGGTGGCGCCTTGCTCCCTGTCCCCTCCTTCTTATCCCTGCGCCGCACGATCGCCTGGAGGTTTGCGGGCGTCAGCGACGAGCAGGAGGAGGTGCGCCACCCCGTGAGCGACGGCAGCAGCGGCTTTGCGGCTGCCAGACAGAGGCGCAGCATGGACGGCGCCGTCCAGCGCCGCCCAAGCCACCGGAGGCCGCCGCGTGGCCACCCACTCGCCCGTGCACGCTGCCATCCGTCGTCGTGAACTGCTAGGCGCGGAGCGCGCTCTCTGCCGCCGCCGTGCCCGTACGGCCGCCCCGTCGAGGATCGGCGCATTACGCCAAGCCCGACCAAGGTTTAGCGGGGGAACGGCACCAGTGAACCACCCTGATGGTGCCTAGCCTCCTAAACCCACTGCCCAACCACTATCTCGCTGTAAATCGCTCACCGGAGCTACCCCGTTTACGGCCACCCCCTCGGATCGCCTATAAATAGAGGCCACGAGCTCGAACTCGAACCCACACCACTTCTGCACTCCACCAATACCATGCCAAGCCACTGGAAGAGCCCCGAGGGAGCCTTCTTCCCCAACTCCGGCCGCCTCGACCCGCCACGGGGTCCAGCTCGATTCACCCCCGTGCGTGCACCTCTACCTCTCAGCTCTTGCCAGTAGCTTCCTAATGCATCCACTCTCCTGACCCGCGCTTCAATTTGGAGTTTGCAGCGCCCACCGGAGTACTCCACCATCGCCCGAACCACCGTCCGCCGGAGAAAGTGTCGCCGTCGACGTGGTGCTCTCCGACGACCAAGTCCACCACCCACCGACGCGGGAGAACACCCTGAAACTCTTGGTACCCTCCGATCTCTCTGCCTCGCCGTGGTTCGACACCGGCGACCACCGCAGCCTTTGGGCGCCGGCGAGCTCCATTGGAGTTTAAACCTGACGGGTGGACCCCCCGTCAGCCTCTCTTCTTTTTCCCCCCTCGAACCGTTTTTTGTTGGTGCCTTCGGGCAAATGCGTTTTCTCTTTGGGCTGGCGCCTTTTACTCCGAACCGTTTTCTGTTTTCTCAAACAAGTCCCTGGTTCTTTTCTATTTCATCACAGATCAGTCCCTGGACTAAAACCCTTATAACTTTTTAATAAAAGATGATTTTTGAATGATTATTTTTCTGTCAGTCTTGTATTTTTGTCTAGTTTTTTATAGTATTTATTTGGAAAATATTTGGAACAATTTTTGTGCACGCGTCGATGTTCACATTAGTATACGATTTCGTTATATCGTAGGTTCTGGAAGAGGTGACGGAGCCGCGAACTTCGCCGAGCTAGACTCCGACTTCTCCGAACCAGGCAAGCATGTTTGAACCTTTTATATGATAGGTGTTTTGCATGTTTGCCTGAATGGTTTGTGCATGGCATATGAGCATCGGTGAGTATTACGTTGCATGCAAGGCAACTGACCGTGTGTTTCGAAGTTATCATGATCTTTGTTGAGAGATGACCTGATCATGTGGTGACATGAAAGGTAGCAAGATGGTATTGTTGTAGCATGCCAGTCTTACGTCATCTGATAAACTCCGACCTTAACGTGGACTGAGCCACGTTACCGTCCTTCCCCTTTCGTGCTGCCACATGTTTTCTGCAAAGGATACGGTTTAGTAAGTTGTTAACCTCTTTCCGTGTACACACCAAATAGAGGGGCCAGGATGAGGGTTCCATGGCCCTGGATTAAAGCCAGTCATCCGGTCAGGGGGCATGGGTGTTTCCGGTTGGGACCGAGAGGGGGGCACCCCTTAGAGCGCGCGTATATAAATTTGATTCCATGCTACGTGAGGTTGTAGCCTCCCCGTCTCAAAGTTTTTCTTGAACGTTGCCGAGGGTGATTCCTAGCATCGGAATGTTGAATGGGTGTGTACTGGTTAGATGTGTTTCTTCCAAAACACCGTAAACGGAACTAGTCCCTGTGACTACTGAAATCCGTTGGCTGTGGTTAAAGTACAAACTCTGCAGAGTCAAATCCTTTCGAGTCATCGTGTCCATGGTCAAGGACCATGGCCAGCATATCCATATCTATGTCAGTCCTCGTGGTAAAATCCCCGGCGATCAAGCTTGAGTGGTATACTCGTTTGAATTGTTGTTCCTATGGATGGACTAACCTTTTATTTATCTCGTACCAGAATATTCCTTTGAAATGATTTAAATTCATGAGCTAGTGAGATATTAAGTTATGAAATATAAGCCCTTTATGTGATGTCGCTCAGACGTCCGACTGTGGCACTCTTGTCATTTACTTTCGATATAAGCCCTTTATGTGATGTTGCTCAGATGTCCGACTGTGGCACTCTTGTCATTTACTTTCGATATAAGCCCTTTATGTGATGTCGCTCAGACGTCCGACTGTGGCACTCTTGTCATTTACTTTCGATATAAGCCCTTTATGTGATGTCGCTCAGACGTCCGACTGTGGCACGCACTATCATTTATTTTCCATTATAAGCCCTTTATGTGGTGTCGCCTTGACGCCCGACTGCGGCATTGTTATTTCATTTTGTATCCTTTCGAGGAGTCATTCAGACACTCGATTGGCCTTCAGTACTGCATTGGGATTTCGGGAGGACTACCGCCCGACTTCCCTTTTATTTTTTTTCACGCATTACTATCTCATGGTCTGAGTGCGCTTTGTTAATCTGTTCATATGCATCATGTTTACATTTGTTATATCTTATGTCCGAACTGTCTTGCGAGTACTTTCATAGTACTCACCTGGCTTGTTGATTTGGCCAGATGTTGACGAAGGCGATCTCATGGATGAAGAGTTTGATAGTGAGTCTGACGCCTAGAGGAATCCTAGTCAGTCCCGTGCGATCCTGGATATTGGTCACTTGTATTATATACGCTTCTGCCACCCACAATAAGTATCCTTGAGCCTCACTCCGACGCTCGAAGAGCTGTTAGATTCAGGAGTCATGTCGCCCACTTCGCTGTGATGTTTCCACCACCACGTTTATCGTGAGTTAGTAGTTATGCCACCCTATCCGCCTTTATGTGTCATTGGCGTGTTTGTAATAAGTTGTTGAGCAGTCTCCGCTCAACCTTGTATTATATTCAGTACTCCTGGTTTTTCTTCTGTGATCAAGAAATTGTCTACCCGTGAGAAGGAATTCTTTTCCACTGGTCCGTAAAAGGGATCGGTTTCTCAATAAATATTTTTATTGGAAAACCGGTCGTGTCAAGCTTGGTATCAGAGCCAGGCTGACTGTAGGAAGCCACTAGGTGCGATCGCTAATCGGTTATTAGCGTCTTTAGTGCTTTTTCAGCATTTTGCAAATGTAGCTACTTTCTGTTGGTCATCATAAATTTATGAAATGACTACTCAGAATTTTTGCCTACTTTTGTAGATGGCTGGCAGCAACTGCGAGACTCGGGTGTTCACGCCCGAGGGGTTTGTCAAACTCCTCGTGTCCATCACCAAGCTCGCGATCGGGCCAGCGACTCGTCCGGAGTTCACGCTTTACCAGCACAAGCTCAGCGACGACGTGTCTATGCACCAGGCCGTGGTGCAATTCAAGGGAGGACGTTCTGCGTCTCGCCACTTCCGTTTTGTGGGAAGGGCCATGCCTACGGAGAGGCATGCCATGCAGATGGCTTCCCGTGAGGCGATAGCTTGCCTTCGGGACATTCTTCCTTCGATGAAGACTCATCGCTACCGCTACCTCCCATGCCATGTGCCATATAATTGTCACTATGCATTCGCCTGCCATAGGGGAGAGCGAGATGAAGCTATCAAGATGCTTGTCGAGTATCTCAAAGCTCTGGAGGAAGATTTCGACAACCTCGTGGACGATCTTGTGGCTGCCCGCATGGACTTAGTTCGGGGCGGTTCTGCCAGCAGGAAGGAGCTTCTCCACATGGCACCGCCACTGATGTTCGTCTCGTCCTTAGCGTCCTATTCGCCGGCCATTTTGGCCACCGCTCGCCGTCTGCCTACCACTGAGGAGTTCGACCGGGTCATTGCTCCTACTCCAGTCAGAGCTGCACCGCCTGCCGCTCCCGCACTACCGCCTGTCGCACCCGCGCCATCACCTCTGCGCAGTGCTACACGCCTGGAGCATATTAGGGAGGAGGTGGAGGTTGAGTCCCCTGCACCGCTGGGTCTTACCCTCGGCAAGGGGAAGGACATCTTCACCATCTCCGACTGAGTGCGCCTAGTCGCCGCGCATTGTGCCTGCATGTATGATATGTTTTACATGTACGTTAGTTTGTAGTATTTGTGTGCGCGTCATGTAGTGTCCCGGAGGAGTATGCTAGCCTAAATAACATGTCAGGAGTGTGTGCGCACATCCTGAGTGATGTATCGTATGTTTGCGTATCGCGTGTAAGATATGTGCTAAGCAGTTCTTCTCCGTGCGAATTCGTTTTTTTGTCCTTAAAACAAAAATCTTGAGGTCTTTTAAATTTTTGTCTCTGCAAGATTTTCCTTGTGCCACACAGTTTTTCTCATAAATTTTGCAAAATAATACCCCACAGTGGAAAATGTCTCGCCCGTGGACTCGTTCCATGCCAAATCCCCCAGAAGAAGTTTATGGAACACAGACAAGCAACAACTTCACTCAGGGACAGTCTAGTCAACCGGACAGCGAGGCAGCCTTATCTCAAGTATGCCGCCTTTTCGAACAAAGCCAACAGCAAAACCAAGAAATGATGAATCACGTCATCAATATGGGGAATCACCGTGAGCCATACCAACCACACTCCAAGTTGTCTGAACTGCAGAAGACACGCCCTCCAACGTTTTCTCACACTGATAGGCCGCTTGAAGCCAATGATTGGCTTCGTGACATCGAAAGAAAGCTGATCATTGCTCAATGTTCTGACCATGAGAAGGTGCTTTATGCACCTCACTACCTCACTGGAGCAGCTGCAGCATGGTGGGAGAACTTCCTACACATGCATCCCAGCGAACATAACATCACCTGGGAGGAGTTTAAGGAAGGTTTTCGTGGGGCACACATCCCAGGAGCATCATAAAAATCAAGAAAAGAGAATTTGATGACCTCAAGCAGAGAGGCATGACAGTGACGGAATACAACAGTCAGTTTACCCAGCTATCTCATTATGCCTACGACGAACTTATGACTGAGAACAAGAGGATGGAAAAATTCTTGGACGACCTGGCACCGGCACTAAGATGCCAACTGGTTGTACACACTTTCCCAGATTTCAAAACTCTGGTTGACAAGGCCATTACTTTGGAGAATGAGCGCCGCAGTCTGGAAGATATTCGTAAGCGAAAGAGGGACAAGACGACTCTTGCTCGCAACAACCGAAGCAAGACTGATGTTCAGAGGAATGAAGCGGGAAAATCCACGACGACTGCCCTAAGACCAACCAGACAGTTTCATTCAAGGGACAAGGACTTTACATACCGTCCAGGGGTCACTTGCTATGCTTGTGGTGAAGAAGGGCACTATGCCAAACAGTGCCCAAAGCCAAGGAACTCGGCCCCCAAGCCGAACAATGGTGGGAATAATCCAGCCCCCAAGCGCAACAATTTCAACCCCAACAACAATCACAGGAAGGGTCACCTGAACCATGTGACCAGGGAAGAAGCGCAGAATGCCCCAGACATCGTGCTCGGTACGTTCTCTGTCAACACAGTACCTGCCACGGTTTTGTTTAATTCTGGAGCTTCTCACTCGTTCATTTCGAAGAGTTTTGTTTTGCAACATGGTTTTCCGATACTTCCTTTGGAAAAATCTATGATCATCAAGTCCCCCGGAAATAAGCAGATCACTCAGAGTTACTGCCAAGGAGTGATTATTGAATTCGAAGGACTAAAGTTTCAGGCTAATCTCATTGTGTTGGAAAATAAAGGACTGGATGTCATCCTAGGGATGGACTGGTTGACCACCAACAAAGGATTTATTGACTGTTTCAATCGGACCGTGATTCTCACTCACCATCACGGCAAGACAATAAAAGTTACCGCTCAAGAGAGACCACGGTCACGGCAACCAAAATTGAACGAAGTGGACATTTCAGAACTGAGAAAAGTTCCAGTGGTGTGCGAGTTCCCTGACGTATTTCCTGAAGAACTACCAGGCATGCCACCAGACCGAGAGATAGAGTTCAGCATTGAACTAGCACCTGGCACCACTCCCATCTATAAGAAACCTTATAGAATGGCACCCTAAGAATTGGTAGAATTGAAGAAGCAGATAAAGGAATTACTGGACAAAGGATTTATTCGAGCCAGCTCCTCACCTTGGGGTTCGCCAGTATTATTCGCCAAGAAAAAGGATGGGACACTGAGATTGTGTATAGACTATCGAGCTCTCAATATGGTCACCATCAAAAACAAATATCCGATGCCACGGATAAATGATTTGTTTGACCAGCTCGCACAAGCCAAGGTGTTCTCAAAAATTGATTTAAGATCGGGATATCATCAATTAAAAGTACGGACAGAAGATATCCCTAAGACAACATTCACCTCCAGATACGGATTATATGAGTTCACAGTAATGCCATTTGGACTGACGAACGCCCCGCATATTTCGTCCACCTCATGAACAAAGTGTTTATGAAATTTATGGACAAATTTGTTGTGGTGTTCATTGACGATATTCTGGTATATTCAAGGACACCAGAAGAGCATGCTAAACATCTCAGAATTGTTTTGGGAGAATTAAGGAAACATCAATTGTACGCCAAATTTAGCAAGTGTGAATTTTGGCTAAGGCAAGTTGGTTTCCTAGGCCATATCTTAACCCAAGATGGCGTGGCCGTAGACCCAAAAAAAGTCAAAGCCATACTTGACTGGAAACCACCAGCCAACGTGACAGATGTGCGGAGTTTCCTGGGAATGGCCGGGTACTACAGAAGATTTATTGAAGGATTCTCCACTATGGCAAAACCAATGACACAGTTGCTCAAGAAAGACAAGAAGTTTGTATGGACGGAAGCGTGCGAGAAAACCTTCCAAGAACTCAAGAAGAAACTAACAACAGCACCAGTTTTGATCGTGTCAGACATACACAAGAGTTTTGAAGTGTATTGTGACGCATCCCGGAAGGGCCTCGGGTGTGTGCTGATGCAGGATGGCAAAGTTGTCGCGTATGCTTCCAGGAAACTACGGAAGCATGAGGAAAATTATCCAACTCATGACTTGGAGCTAGCAGCGGTCATCCATGCACTCAAGGAGTGGAGGCACCTTCTGTTGGGGAATCATTGTGAAATATATACGGACCATAAGAGCCTTAAATATATTTTCACACAACCAGAGCTAAATTTACGCCAACGACGCTGGTTGGAATTGGTAAAGGACTATGATGTCGACATTCACTACCATCCAGGGAAAGCAAATGTAGTGGCAGATGCTCTTAGTCGGAACCCCAGCCCGGGCAACGACGGTCCACAAAACTTGAGGCCTGAGTTTCAGCAGGAGTTCGCTAGACTCAACATGGTGTTAGTCTCTGAGGGCAACGTATCAAATCTGGAGATACATCCCACCCTAATGGAACAAATTAAGAAGGCTCAGCATGGACATCCCAGCATCGAAGGTATAAAGAGGAAGATGAGCCTTGGCAAGGCTTCAGAGTTCGTCACAGACAATGAAGGAGTATTATGGTACGGGGACAGACTTTGCGTACCTAACATTGAGGAACTCAAGCAACAAATCCTAACCGAAAGCCACACCGCTCCATACTCGATCCACCCTGGAGGAACCAAAATGTACAAAGACATTCAGGAAAGATTTTGGTGGCACGGTATGAAAAGGGATATAGCCGCATTTATTGCTTGTTGCGATTCATGTCAGCGCATTAAAGCCGAGCATCAAAAGCCAGCAGGGCTACTCCAGCCAAACAGGATACCTGAGTGGAAATGGGATGAAATTGGAATGGACTTCATCGTCGGACTACCTCGATCGCAACGCGGAAATGATGCCATATGGGTCATCACAAATAGGCTAACCAAGGTAGCACATTTCATTCCCGTGAAGACGACCTACTCCACTCAAAGGCTAGCCAAGCTTTATCTCTCCCGTATAGTTTGTCTGCATGGAGTCCCAAAGACTATAATATCCGACCGAGGCACTCAATTTGTCTCAAAATTTTGGGATCACCTGCAACAAGCTCTGGGCAAACAACTAGCTTTCAGTACAGCGTACCACCCTCAGACTGATGGACAGACGGAACGCGTGAACCAAATCCTAGAGGACATGCTGAGAGCCTGTGTGCTCACATATGGATCCAGTTGGGAAGAAAGTTTGCCGTATGCCGAGTTTGCTTACAACAACAGTTACCAAGCCAGCCTGCAAATGGCACCTTTTGAAGCACTGTACGGACGGAGGTGTCGTACCCCACTAAATTGGTCAGAAACAGGTGACAGTCGTATCTTCGGCCCAGACATGCTCAAGGAAGCCGAGGAGAAGGTTAAACAGATCAGGGACAGACTCAAGACAGCTCAAAGCCGACAAAAGAGCTATTACGATCGAAAACATCGTGAGGTCAGCTTTGAACCCGGTGATTACGTATACCTCCGAGTGTCTCCTATGGGGGGCCTGCAACGGTTCAAAATTAAGGGGAAGCTAGCCCCGAGATTTATTGGACCCTTCTGTATAGCTGCACGAAGAGGCACAGTAGCCTACCAGCTAGACCTACCCAAGGAACTGTCAGACGTCCACAACGTTTTCTACGTCTCACAGTTGAGGAAATGTGTGAACAGCCCGGAGAAGCAGGTATCTCATGAAAGCATTGATGTGCAACCAGACCTCACCTACAGAGAGCGACCAGTAAAGATATTGGAAGAGTCTGAAAGGAGGACCCGTCAGAAAACGATAAAAATTTTCAAGGTTCAGTGGAGCAATCACACCGAGGATGAAGCTACATGGGAAAGAGAAGATTTCCTTCAGGCAGAGTACCCACATCTATTTGAGGATCAGCTGAAATCTCGGGGACGAGATTTTTCCTAAGGGGGTAGGTGATGTGACACCCAAATTTTTTTTTGGTTTTATCAAACCCTTTTATTTGATTTGAGGAGGGTATTTAAATTTTCTTCTAAAAAGAACTTTCCCTCTCAAAAATTTCCTTTTTATGACAAATGTTTTGTTTGGTTTCAACCTAGACTTGACTGTTGGTCTTGGAGGTTTTTCATCTCATGTTGGCTCAAATGTTTTTCATTTGGAAAAATATATTTGAAAATCCTTTAAATAGCCCTATGGCATTTGGAGTGATATCTTCCCCTTTCAAAAATCCCTCTTGCCATGACCTAAGTGGAAATCCCCTCCCATAAGCCTTTCCCCATCTTTGTATCATGATATACTTCAAATCCAGCAGTTTGAAACTCCCCATAATTTCTCTTCCATTTATTTCTTATCAAAAATAATTTCTGCCCTCTACTTTGGCTATTGGAGATTTACAAAGGAGCTACCCTTTCTACTTTGAATTTTGCCTCCAAACCAATTTCCCTAGCTAGTCCTTAGAGCCCTCAACCAAGATCCATGAAGATCCACTGATCTCCAGTTCAAATATTTCAAATTGTGCTTGCTGCAAGTTTGGACCATATTTGCCAAATTTGATGAAATTCAATTGTTTTCTCCTCCTAAAAATCTGAGAAAATTCAGGCAGCCTCTGGATGCATTGAGAGGTCACCTCACCAAGTCCCAGCTCCAGAAATTTTTTTCTTCATGCCAAATCATTTCGTCGAATAGCTGCAGAGCATTGTCACTGTCAGGTTCAGAGTTCAGATAAACAGTTTCAGTAAACTGCTGTCGTTTTCTTCAGAGTCCGATGTCGATCTCGCCAGTACCGCGGTGGCGCCTTGCTCCCTGTCCCCTCCTTCTTATCCCTGCGCCGCACGATCGCCTCGAGGTTTGCGGGTGTCGGCGACGAGCAGGAGGAGGTGCGCCACCCCGTGAGCGACGGCAGCAGCGGCTTTGCGGCTGCCAGACAGAGGCGCAGCATGGACGGCGCCGTCCAGCGCCGCCCAAGCCACCGGAGGCCGCCGCGTGGCCACCCACTCGCCCGTGCACGCTGCCATCCGTCGTCGTGAACTGCTAGGCGCGGAGCGCGCTCTCTGCCGCCGCCGTGCCCGTACGGCCGCCCCGTCGAGGATCGGCGCATTACGCCAAGCCCGACCAAGGTTTAGCGGGGGAACGGCACCAGTGAACCACCCTGATGGTGCCTAGCCTCCTAAACCCACTGCCCAACCACTGCCTCGCCGTAAATCGCTCGCCGGAGCTACCCCGTTCACGGCCACCCCGTCGGATCGCCTATAAATAGAGGCGCCGAGCTCGAACTCGAACCCACACCACTTCTGCACTCCACCAATACCACGCCAAGCCACTGGAAGAGCCCCGAGGGAGCCTTCTTCCCCAACTCCGGCTGCCTCGACCCGCCACGGGTCCCGCTCGATTCACCCCCGTGCGTGCACCTCTACCTCTCAGCTCTTGCCAGTAGCTTCCTAATGCATCCACTCTCCTGACCCGCGCTTCAATTTGGAGTTTGCAGCGCCCACCAGAGTACTCCACCATCGCCCGAACCACCGTCCGCCGGAGAAAGTGTCGCCGTCGACGTGGTGCTCTCCGACGACCAAGTCCACCACCCACTGACGCGGGAGAACACCCTGAAACTCTTGGTACCCTCCGATCTCTCTGCCTTGCCGTGGTTCGACGCCGGCGACCACCGCAGCCTTCGGGCGTCGGCGAGCTCCATTGGAGTTTAAACCTGACGGGTGGACCCCCCCGTCAGCCTCTCTTCTTTTTCCCCCTCGAACCGTTTTCTGTTGGCGCCTTCGGGCAAATGCGTTTTCTCTTTGGGCTGGCGCCTTTTACTCCGAACCGTTTTCTGTTTTCTCAAACAAGTCCCTGGTTATTTTCTGTTTCATCACAGATCAGTCCCTGGACTAAAATCCTTATAACTTTTTAATAAAAGATGATTTTTTAATGATTCTTTTTTTGTCAGTCTTGTATTTTTGTCTAGTTTTTTATAGTATTTATTTCGAAAATTTTTGGAACAATTTTTGTGCATGCGTCGATGTTCACGTTAGTATACGGTTTCGTTATATCGTAGGTTCCGGAAGAGGTGACGGAGCCGCGAACTTCGCCGAGCTAGACTCCGACTTCTCCGAACCAGGCAAGCATGTTTGAACCTTTGATATGATAGGTGTTTTGCATGTTTGCCTGAATGGTTTGTGCATGGCATATGAGCATCGGTGAGTATTACGTTGCATGCAAGGCAACTGACCGTGTGTTTCGAAGTTATCATGATCTTTGTTGAGAGATGACCTGATCATGTGGTGACATGAAAGGTAGCAAGATGGTATTGTTGTAGCATGCCAGTCTTACGTCATCTGATAAACTCCGACGTTAACGTGGACTGAGCCACGTTACCGTCCTTCCCCTTTCGTGCTGCCACATGTTTTCTGCAAAGGATACGGTTTAGTAAGTTGTTAACCTCTTTCCGTGTACACACCAAATAGAGGGGCCGGGATGAGGGTTCCATGGCCCTGGATTAAAGCCAGTCATCCGGTCAGGGGGCATGGGTGTTTCTGGTTGGGACCGAGAGGGGGGCACCCCTTAGAGCGCGCGTATATAAATTTGATCACATGCTACGCGAGGTTGTAGCCTCCCCGTCTCAAAGTTTTTCTTGAACGTTGCCGAGGGTGATTCCTGGCATCGGAATGTTGAATGGGTGTGTACTGGTTAGATGTGTTTCTTCCAAAACACCGTAAATGGAACTAGTCCCTGTGACTACTGAAATCCGTTGGCTGTGGTTAAAGTACAAACTCTGCAGAGTCAAATCCTTCCGAGTCATCGTGTCCATGGTCAAGGACCATGGCCAGCATATCCATATCTATGTTAGTCCTCGTGGTAAAATCCCCGGCGATCAAGCTTGAGTGGTATACTCGTTTGAATTGTTGTTCCTATGGATGGACTAACCTTTTATTTATCTCGTACCAGAATATTCCTTTGAAATGATTTAAATTCATGAGCTAGTGAGATATTAAGTTATGAAATATAAGCCCTTTATGTGATGTCGCTCAGACGTCCGACTGTGGCACTCTTGTCATTTACTTTCGATATAATCCCTTTATGTGATGTTGCTCAGACGTCCGACTGTGGCACTCTTGTCATTTACTTTCGATATAAGCCCTTTATGTGATGTCGCTCAGACGTCCGACTGTGGCACTCTTGTCATTTACTTTCGATATCAGCCCTTTATGTGATGTCGCTCAGACGTCCGACTGTGGCACTCTTATCGTTTACTTTCGATATAAGCCCTTTATGTGATGTCGCTCAGACGTCCGACTGTGGCACGCACTATCATTTATTTTCCATTATAAGCCCTTTATGTGGTGTCGCCTTGACGCCCGACTGCGGCATTGTTATTTCATTTTGTATCCTTTCGAGGAGTCATTCAGACACTCGATTGGCCTTCAGTACTGCATTGGGATTTCGGGAGGACTACCGCCCGACTTCCCTTTTATTTTTTTTTCACGCATTACTATCTCATGGTCTGAGTGCGCTTTGTTAATCTGTTCATATGCATCATGTTTACATTTGTTATATCTTATGTCCGAACTGTCTTGCGAGTACTTTCATAGTACTCACCTGGCTTGTTGATTTGGCCAGATGTTGACGAAGGCGATCTCATGGATGAAGAGTTTGATAGTGAGTCCGACGCCTAGAGGAATCCCAGTCAGTCCCGTGCGATCCTGGATATTGGTCACTTGTATTATATACGCTTCCGCCACCCACAATAAGTATCCTCGAGCCTCACTCCGACGCTCGAAGAGCTGTTAGATTCAGGAGTCATGTCGCCCACTTCGCTGTGATGTTTCCACCACCACGTTTATCGTGAGTTAGTAGTTATGCCAACCTATCCGCCTTTATGTGTCATTGGCGTGTTTGTAATAAGTTGTTGAGCAGTCTCCGCTCAACCTTGTATTATATTCAGTGCTCCTGCTTTTTCTTCTGTGATCAAGAAATTGTCTACCCGTGAGAAGGAATTCTTCTCCACTGGTCCGTAAAAGGGATCGGTTTCTCAATAAATATTTTTACTGGAAAACCGGTCGTGACACACTCCCACTTTACGCCTTCGACGCCCCCCCCAGGATTTTCTATTTATTCAAATTTAATTCAGAAATTTGACTAAACTTTGACCATCCACCATTTCTAAACCATAAGTCCAAATGAATTGATTCTTTTTGCATTGTCTTTGTTACAGAAAGCTCTAGCAGCACACCAAAAGGTGGATTTTTCCTTGCTGTCTAGAATTTCTGGTGATTTTCAGAATGTGTTTGACATTTATTTTTTTGGTTTTAAAATATTTTCAGAAGGAGGATCTTGCCTTGAAGCTAACCAGGAGGAGTGTGACCCTCCTCTGCACTAAGGCAAGCCACAACATCATTTGGATGGTGTTATTTCAACATCTATGATTTTCTACTTGAATATGAGTCTTTATTTGCATTTAAAATTTGATAAATTAATATGGTTAATTGCTAGTTGTTTTATGATGCTTGATATGCTTGTTTTAGCTTCTGGTTGAGTTCATAGAATTGTTTGGCTAAGTAGAGTTAGATTTTGCACTAGATATTTTGTTATGGAAAGTTATGGTAGCTATTTTTGCTAGTAATAGTTTTCAACTAAATGATGAACTAATAAAAATGTTGTTTGTAGATAAAAATGAGTTATAACTAGAGAAGTTTCTGATCTTAGTATTGCAAGATAGTTATGTTGCTTGTTTTGATCCATGCTTAAGAGTTGCTTGCTCTGGGTGACGAGTAGTTGCATGATTTCCGGTATGATGCCATGTTAGTAATAAAAAGTTTTTCTGAAAGTTAATACTTGATTAAGTTCAACCTGAATATGATGTTGATCACATCATGGTGCCACTGAATCGGGTTTTTAATTCAGTGCGACCACATTTACCTAATGGGAAGGTCTTGATTCGGTCCTTTGTCGTGGCTCTCACCGGTGCCTCTCGCGAGGGAAGGTTATGGGCGTGCATACCCTGGCCTGGTAGGCAGGCATAACCTTGTGTGCTCGCTTTGTTTTTATGGTACCTTGTCCCCGTTTGGGACCGTTTTGCCACGACGGTGGCCGTTGGTGTCTTTGGTAGACACGGGGCCACCCAAGACCTAGCCCTGAGAGGTAGATGGTCGTAGTGGCCGGGGAGAGTGCATGGCAAAGGGAGGGTTTCGTCGGAATACCTTGGTCCACCCGAATGGGAGTACGACGCCAGGTATTCCGTAGTGTGGGTAAAGTGCGCTACCTCTGCAGAGTGTATTTAATCTATCGATAGCCGCGCCCTCAGTTATGGGCAAGGCTCGGGAGTAAGTCACACCATGGATCAACTTTTAATTAATCTTGCAAACTAGTAATTGTTGTGATGCATTGTTTCGTGGTGAACCTTGAACACTCAAGGTGTTCATGAGTGATTGGTTTCAGGTGTGACCCCGGTGTGGTGACCGTTTGGTTACGAGGTAACCGTCTGGTAAGCGAGTCCGTGTGACTCGGTGCGCTGTTTGGTTGCTTTGCATAGCTTTGCATTTGTGGTAATTTGTTGCATTAATTTAACTTGATTAATTATCATGATATTGTCTGTCATCGTGCTTATGTTTGTTGTGAGCTTGCAAGTACATTCAATGTACTGACCTGGCGTGTCATGCCAGCTTTCAGGCAAGTTGATTCGCATCGGAGCGCATCTCGTGTCTAGGCCATGTCCACGTCGATGTCCCTGTGCCATGGAGTTCCGCTACGTCGTTCTTCCGCTGCCGCGTAGTTTCGTGTGATCGAGGCCCCAGCCATGTTCATTAAATAATGTGCATATTGTCCAGCAGCACCGTGTGTGCCGCTTGGCCTCGAATCTCGATGTAATATCAGACCTTTGTACCACGCTAGTATCAATAAAGCGGTTATTTCTGTACCATGTTGTTGTGTATTGCCAGAAGACTCGATCTCTGGGCTGGCAATGCAGGGTAAACCGGTTGCTCTGAGTCGGGGTGCCACAATAATGAAAATTCCCACTAGTATATGAAAGTGATAACTCAAAAGACTCTCTATACGAAGAACATGGTGCTACTCTGAAGCGCAAGTGTGGTAAAAGGATAGTAACATTGCCCCTTCTCTTACTTTTTCTCTCATTTATTTATTTATTTTTTATTTTTGGGCTATTTGGACTATTTTTTATTTTGGGCTCTTTGGCCTCCTTTTTATTATTATTTTAAGTCCGGAGTCTCATCCATACTTGTGGGGGAATCATAGTCTCCATCATCCTTTCGTCACGTGGGACAATGCTCTAATAATGATGATGATCCCACTTTTATTTTCTTACAACTCAAGAATTATAACTCCATACTAGAACAAAGATATGACTCTATATGAATGCCTCCGGCGGTGTACCGAGATGTGCAATGATCTAGGGTAGCAATGACATAAAAAAGGACAAGCCATGAAAAGCATCATGCTACCTATCTTACAATCATGCAAAGCAATATGACAATGATGGTGTGTGTCATAATAAACGGAACAATGGAAGTTGCATGGCAATATATCTCGGAATGGCTATGCAAATGCCATAATGGGTAGGTATGGTGGTTGTTTTGAGGAAGGGTATATAGTGGGTTTAATGCACCGGCGAAAGTTGCGTGGTACTAGAGAGGCTAGCAATGGTGGAAGGGTAAGAGTGCGTATAATCCATGGACTCAACATTAGTCATAAATAACTCACATACTTATTGCAAAACTTTATTAGCCATCGAAGCAAAGTACTAATACGCATGACCCTAGGGGGATAGATTGGTAGGAAAAGACCATCGCTCGTCCCTGACTGCCACTCATAAGGAAGACAATCAACAAATAAATCATGCTTCGATTTCATCACATAACGGTTCACCATACGTGCATGCTTCGGGAATCACAAACCTTAACACAAGTATTTCTACCAATCCACAATTACTCACTAGCATGACTCTAATATCACCATCTTAATATCACAAAACTATTGCAAGGAATCAAACATATCATATTCATTGATCTACAAGTTTTTATGTAGGATTTTATGACTAACCATGTGAATGACCAATTCCTGTTAACTTTCTAAATAGATATATGTGAAGCATGAGAGTTTAATTCTTTCTACAAAAGATATGCACACTCTCTAACAAATATAAGTGAAGCAAAAGAGCATTCTACAAATGGCGGTTTTCTATGTGTATAGAAACAGGCAATCCAAACTTCAAATGATATAAGTGAAGGACATGAAGCATTCTATAAAGCCATACTCAAAAGATATAAGCGAAGTGCATGAAGCATTCTATAAATCAACCAAGGACTATCACATAACAGCATGGTTCATAAAAGAAAAAGGAAAAATAGACACAAAAGACGCTCCAAAAATTTGCGCATATCATGTGACGAATAAAAATATAGCTCCAAGTAAAATTACCGACGGTCGTTAGAAGAAAGAGGGGATGCCTTCCAGGGCATCCCCAAGCTTAGTTGCTTAGGAGTCCTTGAATATTACCTTGGGGTGCCTCAGGCATCGCCAAACATAGGCTTTTGCCATTCCTTATTCCTTTATCCATCGTGATCTCACCCAAAAGTTGAAAACTTCAATCACACAAAACTTAACAAAACCCTCATGAGGTCCGTTAGTATAATAAAGCAAATCACTACTTTAAGTACTGTTGTGAACCAATTCATATTTTATTTTTGCATTATACCTATGGCACTCTAACTTCACCACATCTTATATCACCGGTACAATCCATAGATTCATCAAAACACGCAAAACAATGCATCAAAAACAAAATCTGTCAAAAACAGAACAGTCTGTAGCAATATGAACATCTACCATACTTCTGTAACTCCAAAAATTCTGAAAAATTAGGACCAAATAAAAAATTTGCATATGAGTACTGTGTAAAAATTGCAGAATTTTTACATGTTCCAGTAAAAATGTAAATTCACACACTACAACAAAAGTTTCTGTTTTTGCACTGCACATGCTAAACAAGAAATCTAATCATCCTAAAGGCAAATCTTGGCACATTATTTTGATAATACAGTGGACTTGTACAAGGGGATAATTTTATTTGTTGAAAAGTTTCTGTAATCAAGGTTCACAAAGTTTCCATGGGCATGAATATAGTTCAAGGCTAGCTCCCACTTTAACAATGCTCGTCTTTCTCACTTTCGCTTTTCTTTTTGAAAAGTTTTAAGTTCCCCTCAATATTTTTTGTTTTTAAACTTTATAAAAGCACACAACAGAATAAAATGACTCTCTAAAACTTTTGGGTTGTCTCCCTGGCAGCGCTTTCTTTAAAGCCATTAAGCTAGGCATAAAGTGCTCAAGTAATTGATCCACCCGGATCCCAAGGTGTATCAAAGCCAATTTTAATTAACAATGATTTGTAATTTAGTAGTGGGCACAAAGTAACATATATCATGCAATGACGAAGTCAAATTCTCCTCCTATGCATCGGCATGTCATAAAAGAACAATTCATGCACACAAAGTAAATGCCGATACATAGCATAAACAGTTTCTTGCAATTTTAATGTATTGGAAACATAAAGAGGTGGAGATGTAGTTCCTCTCTCATAATAATGCAAGTAGGAGCAGCAAGCACATGCATATTGTATTCATCAAAATCATCATGTGTAATGGTAAAACGTAACCCATTAATATAATCCTTAATAAGTGCAAACTTCTCCGATATAGTGTAGTTGGGAGAATTCAAAAAGATAATAGGACTATCATGTATGGGTGCAATAACAACAATTTCATTCTTAACATAAGGAACTATAGCAAGTTCATCTCCATAAGCATAATTCATATTGGCATCTTGGCCACAAGCATAGCAAGCATCAATTTCATCAAGGAGGGATATTTCAAACGAATCAACGGGATCATACCAATTATCATAACATTCATCCTTCGGTAAGCACAAAGGGAAATTAAACAATGTATGAGTTGGAGAGTTACTCTCAGTAGAAGGTGGGCACGGGTAGCTAATCCTCTCTTCCCCCTTTTGTTCTTCGCTCTCCACGTCACACTGGTACAACGAGGTGCTATACAAACGGTTTTTAACCCCTTTCTGCGATGGCGTTCTGAACCGCCGCCAAGTGAGTGACTGCGATAGGGGGTCCTTCCCACACGACCCAGAAACCATCGGGGATGGGGAGCCCCTGATGCATAAACAGTACTCCCGACTCGTTTGTGCTCGCATTGCCATCGTAGTCGGTATTCTGTGGTGCTACGTGTACGATGCGCGGCCCATCAAAAATAGTTCACGATTATAGAAGTAGACAATCACACACATTTACTTTTCCTCGACTGTGTGCGATCTGATGTAAGACCGCACACAGTTGTCGCTATAAAACTGCATGCGAAGCTTGAATACATCCCACACAATTCATCCGTCGTACCCGCATCGGATGATCGACCTATCACATGCGTTCTTCTATGACCAAACGTTCGCGATGTGCACAACATCACAAACAGTCCATAATTGCGAAGTGTGTGTGATAAGCTGACTATCGCAAACATTTAATAAGAAAGAACTGTGTGCGATGCTGTCGTTAATCGCACACGTTTTTTTTGGCTGATCGTGTGTGTAGTAGAGATTGATCGCACATGTAGTGGATCCTAGAAACGTGTCTGATCTCCATGTCTATCGCAGACTTTTCACTTTCGCAAACTGTGTGCAGTGTAATCCCTAATTTAAAAATTACACGTTTTGAATTTGAAAGTAGGCAATCACTTATTTCATATCCAACCATGTTTATTACAAATATAGGTTCAACCACGAATGCATAATTCGATGCACAGGTACATATACTGAAGAACTACAGAAGCACCAAGTATACAATGATGAACCACATTTGTACTAAAGACTATAAAGAGAGAGGCGAAAGACATTCTGGTTCCTGGAGAAATTGAAGCGGAATGCCCATATTGTGCCCTCCTCCATGCATAATGCGCGCACGACTCTAGGCCAACACCTTGTGATGGCTGCCCATCCATCCTTCACTGTCTTCATTAGGACTTCTTGAGGCTCATTGTAGTCTGGATGAAATCCTTTAACCTTCATTGCGTGTCCACCAATCATGTACTTTGCGAGGTAATCTTGACTAAACTGCTTCGGGAACCACTGCGAACGAAAAAGATTCAGACATTGTTTTCTAACAACTCATTATGGGCAGTAAAAAGAGAAGGCTGCAGAGTTTGTAGTTACCATCCTACAACTCACTGTTGTGTTGGATGGAGCATAAACAAATAATTTGCTTGCCACCATTCATATCTTTTTTGCTAATAATCCTTATCAGTTTCCTCACTTGTTGGATGGGCGTCCGGGCTATGTGACATGGGCTGGACTGATGGGCTGTAAAGATACAAGATAGAAGGCCTTCCCCCGTGTCCGGATGTGATTCTCCTTTGCGTGGATGGCAAGTTTGACGTTTGGATATGAAGATACCTTTCTCTGTAAACCGACTCTGTACAACCCTAGGCCCCTCCGGTGTCTATATAAACCGGGGGGTTTAGTCCGTAGAGGCAATCATAATCATACAGGCTAGACATCTAGGTTTAGCCATTACGATCTCGAGGTAGATCAACTCTTGTAACCCCTATACTCACCAAAATCAATCAAGCAAGAAGTAGGGTATTACCTCCATTAAGAGGGCCCGAACCTGGGTAAACATCGTGTCCCCTGCCTCCTGTTACCTTCGATCCTCAAACGCACAGTTCGGGACCCCCTACCCGAGATCGGCCGGTTTTGACACCGACATTGGTGCTTTCATTGAGAGTTCCTCTGTGCAGTCGACAGAAGGTTCGATGGCTCGTTCGATCATCTACAAGGATGCTGTTTCGGGGGAGACTTCCCCCCGGCCAAATCTTCATATTCGGTGGCTTCGCACTGCGTGGCAACTCGATTAGCCACCTTGAGCAGATCGACAGCTACACCCCTGGTCATCAGATCAGTTTCGTGAACTTAAACTATGTCGCCAATATCCGAGGAGACTTGATCTTCGAAGGGTTCGCGGCCCCGACCACCGCTCTGGCCTTAGATCCAGAGCAGACTACCAGGTCCGAAGTGGGAGTTTAGAGCCCGCCGGACTCCCTACAATTATGGAACTTGATACCGGAGATCTGGAGGGGACGGCGTCATCGGCAAACTCAAAGACGAACCAAGCTCCCCTTGTCGTTAAAGTGCCAGACTCTCCCTCGGACTCTAGATTCGAACTCTCGAGATCCGCGTCAAGCGGGCGCGGCCAGGTGGCTCTCACCCCGGTCAGCCCTACGAATTCTCGCTTCTCTGTCCAAACCTCGCTCCTAAACGAGGCTCTGGACTTAATGCGATCCCTCGCCATTACGGGGGAGTCGCTTCCTAATTATGCCCAGCCTGGACTAGGGGCTGAGAGCGGGGAATTTTACGTCCCACCCACCACCCACTTCATAGCCACTGTTGAAGATCTAACCGACATGCTGGGCTACGCCTCCGAATACATCGACGGCATGGGCGATGATGCCGAAGACGAACAAGGCCAAGACCCTCCGTTTACCGGACGTTGGATGGCCACCCCCACATACGACGTGTACATGGTGGACTCACCCAAAGAGGATGACCACGACGGCAAGAAGGATCCGGTTGAGGACAAGCCAGCTAAAGCACCTCCGAAGCGTCGACGTCAGCGGCGCCGCTCAAAATCACGTCGTGACAAAGATAACAATACCGACACCGGAGACAATAACACTCCGGAGTATGCCGAAGACCCCGAAGCCCCTGTCTAGCCAACATCCGAAAGGACAATCGGGAGGATGGGCCAGTTAACCCCGACGATCCTGTGGGAACGAGGACTCGGAGGATAGTAACTACCTACCGATCTCCGAAGAGGATGTGAGCCTCGGCAACAAAGACTTCATCGTGCCGGAGGAACCCCTCGAACAAGAGCGCTTTAAGCGCTGGCTAATCGCCACAGCGAGAAGCCTAAAAAAGAAGCAGCAGCAGCTTCAAGCAGAACATGATTTACTCAATGACACATGGACTAATGTCCTGGCAGCCGAGGAATACGGCTTCGAATGCCCAACTAAGAGTTACCCGAAGTGCAAGCTACTACCACAATTTGACGACGAGGCCCTTGATACAATACCGCCAAAGCATAAAACTGCTGATGAACCCGACCGACCACCACGCGGACAGGACAGACCGACTACTTATGCCAAACACCAGCCCGCGCCACCCCGCCATCGAGGCAAGGAGGCAACAGCCCAGGGCTATACCTATGACCTACGCAAGGACCTGGACAATAGAGCCGGTCAGACAAGATCAATCTATGGATCAAGGGGGCGTGCTCCAACGTGAGAGGACGACCATCAGGCCTGGCGTGATAGGCACAACCTCACCCGGGCCGAAAACCGCATACGGACTTCATCCGAACTGCTCCGCGACATCGCCCGGTACAGAGGTGCCGCACACCCCTTATGCTTCACTGATGAAGTGATGGAACATCAGTTCCCTGAAGGGTTTAAACCCATGAATTGAGTCATACGATGGTACAACGAATCCCGCAGTATGGATCGAAGATTTTCTTCTCCACGTTCACATGGCTCGCGGTGACTGACGGTGTCCTGGACTAGGGGGTACTCACCACGTCGTCTCCCGATCAGTTGGATTGGGCCAAGGACCCCCATGGCCATCTACTCATGGGCCAGTTCGGACAGCCGATGTGTACACGAGAAAGATTCCACAAGATTTGGTGATCAAGACAAGGACTCCTCTCCACCGACGTATTCGACTAGGACTCTTGTTATCCTAGGCGTCCGGTACATTATATAAGCCGAGGCCAGGCTAGTCGATAGATCATTATGACATAATTCATCATACCCTTAGCTTTTAGACCACAACATACGATCTTGAGGTAGATCAACTCTTGTAATCTCTATATTCATCAAGATCAATCAAGCAGGAAGTAGGGTATTAACTCCATTAAGGGGGCCCGAACCTGGGTAAACATCATGTCCCTTGTCTCCTGTTACCCATCGATCCATGATCCACAGCTTGGGAACCCCTACCCGAGATCTGCCAGTTTTGACACCGGCAATAGTGCTTTTATTGAGAGTTCTGCTATGAGATCAACGAAGGATCAATGGCTCGTCTGCAGAGTAACTACGACATCGGCATCTTCATCATCGGCTCGACTGGTCACCTTGGCTCGATCGAGGACTGCACTCCGCATCAGATCGTCATGTTCGGACGATGACCTTCATCAACATCAACTCCAATCTCTCTCAAGATCATGGAGGAATCATTCATGGAGCCCGGGGGCTCAACGTCAACATCGCCCTTGAGCGACCGTGCTATTTTTCTGGACAGCGAACTTGTATCCGCCGCCACCACCTCCTCGAGTGTCGTTTTAACGATTGCTTCAATGGAATTGTGCGGAATTAAGTCTACAACAACCATGCAAAATTTCGTCGAGTTCCGATGGAGGAATCTCCGGCAATCTACGATATACCGGAGCCCTGTCAAATCTGGATGGGAATCTTGATGAGTTTAGGGCGTGGTCTCTAGAGCCCAACTCGGAGGTCCTTTGGAAGATCCAACCGTTTATGTGCTGCATAATTCCCATATCTACCACCCCTCAAAATTTCAGCTCGATCCGACGGTTCAAGCTCCGGGAACCTTCCGGTGAGTGGACCAATTTTCTGATCTGTTTTCTGCGCGAATACGGATCCGACCTGAATTCATGTTTCTTTTTGAACGTGATATTGGACATACTTTTTAAAGGAATTTTCTTCTAGGGTATTGTGCGTTGTTCTTAACACGTGCCCATAAAATTTTAAGCCTTCTCTGAGGTACTCTTCACCAGCACGCTGGTGTCAAACTAGTCCGGTAACATTGCTCCACGGCTGCCAACCTGCGCTAGACACGTCGTCGCTTTGTTGAGCCGAGCTCAACTTCTTCAGATCATCATCTTGGCGAGCCGAACAAGAGTTTGGCATTGCGAAGGATAAATCATCACCAACATCGCCGTCCCACAGATTACACGGAGTGGGCACACCGGCATCGCCGCACGGTCACTTCATCAAGCCGGCATTGACCACCTCACGAGTTATGACGTGCATCGGCATGGCCACACTATTGCTTCTTCAAGCCGATGTCCATCACGCTGACCTACTTTGACTCATCGGCTGACATGGAGGTTTCGACACCTTGGCTGGACTGGGGGCTCTGCTATTTCTTCATCAACATGCTCCGGTGACTTCGGCGTCACCGGCCGACCAGCTTCGACACATCGGCTGGCATGGTGGCTACAACATCACCTTACCAACCTGCTCCGTCACCTCGGCATTCAGGCCATATTTCTTTAATTATTTACTTCACTTAAATTAATTAAGTAGAAGAATTTTTTAAAGCATATTATTGTTATTATTTCTAGCTTGCACTATTTTATGTGTGCAGGCGATTGCTTTAGATCGGGCCGCGCTGTCACCTCGGCGTACCGACGAACCACGGCACCTCGGCTGGTCCGGGGGCTTCTACATCACTTCATTAACCCATACTAGGGACTTCGACATCATACTGCCGTCCTACTCCGTCGCCTCGGTCGGCCTGGGGGATCCACCTCGCCACATTGGCCGTGCTAGGTCGCCACTTCATCAAGCCAAGCTCTTCGCTCGGACACCTCGGGATTGGCTTGGGGGCTGGGACCTTGACTCGCTGCAAGCTAGACCCGCGTCATCAACGCTGAACACATTAATCAGCTAAGTCGCTTTCATGCTCAAAGTTTTTAAATTTTTCATTTGAGTTCGGTTCGACCATGCTCGCGTGAGTTGTTTGTTAAAAGAAACTCCCTTTACCCATGTTAACTGGGGGCTCGTAAAATTTATATGAGCCATTTTATAATAAATGTGTTTTCTTCTTGTGCATTGCAAAGTCTTTTTCTATCACTCCTTCCTCGACTCGAATATGTGGTCAATAGCCGGATAGCCCGGTTTCTCTCTAAAGCCGCTCGAGCTTAGTTCTCTAAAACTGGCCTGAGAAGCACTCCACCTTAAGGATAGGAGGTTGAAGCCGAAGGCTGACCCACTCGAAGTCTTGAGATCGGATGTGTCATGTTAAAGCACGACGGAAGCACAATCTAAATCTAAGACCAATTTTTGGATTTGCACAAAAAACTTGATTTAGTTCGGACATAAAGTTTCTGCATAAGTTTTTTATGGCACTTTTGATCCGTTTGTGTGTTTTCCTTTTATGCGGCGGGACATACTCTTGACCGAGGTACCCTGCGTAATAATCCAGCTTGGGAAATCTTTTTCGACCCATAGTTCGGCATTTTTCCTGCCGACCTGCACCTCGGTGTTGGGTCCGAGCATAAATCCCGAAGTACACTGCCGGACACTTTTTAAGCATCGACAATATCAACGGGGGGCTGCGACTTGAGCCAAACCCACCAAAAGCCAAGGTACTCTGAGGAGTCCTAGGCAAAATATTCTTGGATATTGCTTTATATGCATTAGTTTCGAATTGTGTCTTCGGTCAATAGTTGGGTTGCCCGGCTCCTATGCTTGCCTCCTACATTCCGCTTTGATCGGCTAGGTGTGCAAAGGGAGAACCACTGCGATTGTGCTTCCAGCTAGCATAGTTAAGCGCCTTAGTGGAGAAAGCCGAAAACTGACTGTCACAATTTGCGTAAACTGGTCAGCGATCTGATGACTATATTAAACTATAAGATCGATAGAGGTCACCCCATGTTAAATGACGGTCCGTACATAACATGGGCCGAAGTGTTTACGGCTTGACCCCGACGGTCACCGAACACTAACCGGGGGCTAGTAACTGGCCTCCCAATTTTAAGCTCCTATGACTAAGTGAAAGTTATAAAGCCTGCATATCTGATCGCCTTGTTTCTGCTAGCACAACCGTCTCTGGGCACCGAGACGTCGGCTAAGGGTTGCCTTGTTATTGCGGAAACACCCTGCATAGCATCTACAAAGGGGTAGAAACCGATGATGGGCCACTTTCAAATGATAAACGGTCGCAACGGAGTCAAAATAAACATATATCATTGGTGTTTGATTTCATTACACAAGCGTTGCCTTCTGTAATTATCGTTATAAAGCCATGAATATGCATCAATTTGACTTAAGATTTTGGCCAAGCTGGGTTGCCTGGCTCCTGTGCTTGCCCCTACGTTCCCGATTGTTCGGCTAGGCGGTAAAGGAGCACCTCTGTGATTTTTACTACCGGGTCAGCCGAGTTAGTACCTCAGACTGGCTGAAGCCGAAAGCTAGCCATCTTAAAGGATATAATTGGTCGGCAACGATGGAAGTGAAAATTTAGGTTCGCTATAGACCACATAGTTCGGGAACTTTCCCCAAACTAAATCCTCAATATTTTCCTCCCATATTGATCGTAGGTGAGGTTTCATGATCATGATTAGCATGATAACCCAAAGAAAGGAACCGATAGTGGGACTATTTTCTTTGGAAGATGTTTTTACATTTAATAGCAATATAGCATATCTCTCTGCATACCTTTGTTTATAAAATCATATGGCCGGATTGCCATGTTTGTCGTAAAACTTTGCCCTTGTAAAGGCTTTGTAAAGTAGGACAAACACTCCCCAGCTACTGGCCGAGGAGGTTGAAGCCGATGGTCGGTCAACAAATTTTGTACAATGCGGATCCGAGCATTAATGATGTAAATTGCTTGGATACATAGAATCATTACACATAAAAATTGCGAGTAAAATCCATTTATTGCAACCCATCTTTTAAACCCCTTGGGGCCTACCTTGGCGAGCTCAGATTTCGACCAGCTCTAAGCTCCTTTAAAAGATCTTATTCTCTTTTTGAGAAGTTTGTGTTTAACACAACAATTTTTTTGTCAAACAGATATCGATCCTTAATTCGGCCACCCGTGCCCACATTAAGGCTCGGGGGCTACTAGGGTTCGCGTTCATTATTAATAAATATTAAAGGGGCACATCGATCCCCTGATCTGGTGTTGCCACCCGACCAGTGGCTCAGGGGCTACTGCATTGCCTAATCAATGTAGAAAATTCAAAGTGCTCAGTGTTCGGCATGACCGAACTATGGACAAGTGCGTCTTCGGACAACAGTAAGTATCATCTGGGACTTATCCGGCATCAGGCTAATATATCACGGCAAATTCTCATGACCCTCTCTCAGGGGCCCGTCCGCCGATCACTATTACCTCATATATATTAGATTGCGTTTCTATTCCTACGTATGCTGCCGAGCTAGGAGTTGATCCTCAGGCCGATTTCGTGAATCGGTCTCAGGGGCTACTAGGATCAGCGGTTTCATGTTTTCTTTCTGGTGCATCTCGGGTTTCAGACCGACACACACGTTGAGGGTTACTGGTTATACATATTGACAGCAAATAAATTTACACGCATCGGAAAAATATCCGCAAACAATCAGCCCATGACCGAGGTGCTGAACCACCTCGAAAGCATTTTGGGATATAGCTCGGATGCAAGTGGCTGGCTCCATAGAGGGCATTTCTGGCATTAAGCTTGGCTAAACTCCTTCAACTTTTTTGAACTAAGGTGATCTATGACACCTCGGATATAGTCCGGCCTTGGAGCTCGGATATAGTCCGGCGTTGGAGCTTGGACATAGTCCAGCGTTGGAGCTCGGATGCAGTCCAGCGTTGGAGCTCGGATGCAAGAAGGCACTGCCGCATGACAAACACTTCAAACCCAAGGTGTGGCATAAAAATAACAAGGCATTGATAAAGGCCGAAGACTTAAAGGGATCCTCAGATACCCGACGTGTGAGATTTTAGCTCAGCAATCCTCAAGATAGAAGATGGGAAGATTTGTTGAACCAGTTTTCAAGACTGACGACCGAAGACGAAGAACAGTTCGGAAGAACCAAGGAGCGTCCCCAACCTGAAGACCGGTTCAGGGGGCTACTAACGGTGTCCTGGACTAGGGGGTACTCACCATGTTGTCTCCCGATCAGTTGGATTGGGCCAAGGACCCCCATGGCCGGCTACTTATGGGCCAGTTCGGACAGCCGATGTATACACGAGAAAGATTCCACAAGACTTGGTGATCAAGACAAGGACTCCTCTCCACCAACGAATTCGACTAGGACTCTTGTTATCCTAGGCCTCCGGTACATTATATAAGCCAATGTCGGCGTTCTGGGAACGGGGGTCCCCAGACTTGCCTGCATGTGTCCCACGGCGTGGCCAGGCCAGCAGGCTGTACGACCCATCTTCATCGACAAGACATCCGAGACCCTCGCGAGGGGCCAAGCTTCACGAGGCGGACGACGCAACACCTCCTCAGGAGTGGCCTAGTCAGGCAGGCTCATGTGGAGCAGAGATATCAAGGCGGGGCGAACCTCACGAGGCTCTCGTGACGTGAGCCATGACGATCGGCACCAGGCGGGCGCCAGCGCGCGCAGCGTCCTTGTTTCCTCTTTGGTGCTAAGGAGGCCAGCGCAGGCGAGGAGTACCGAGGCCTCAGGCAAAGGTTGCCTTATCGGTGCAACGAGACCAAGACCAGGAGGGCGGCAAGACGGAGGTCGTCGTCGAGCCCAAGACGGCGTCACCACCAGAGTCTTTTGCAGGCGAAGACCGCTTTTGTTAGGATAGCTTGTACTAGCTGTCCCCCTTCAAATTTTCCCGCCGTTGTTGGCTCCCTTCCCGCTCAATATTTGGGGAGAGGACCAGGGCCTATATAAGTAGAGCTAGCCACCACAGTAAGGGCATCGGGCAGTTCAACCAGCTCTCACCCGCTAAGTTCACCAAGCACAAGAACACCTCAACCTCAGGAGGTTGTTCTTCCCCTTGTACTGTTCTTCATCAGCCCAAGAGGCAATCCACCACCACCACACCGGAGTAGGGTATTACACCGCAACGGTGGCCCGAACCAGTATAAATCTCGTGTCTTTCTGTGTTGCGAGTTCGTCGAGTTCGTCCGCGAAATCTTAGCGAGCTAGGGCGTAGATCGGTAGGAGGGAAAGACTTCGCGCGCACCCCAGAGTTCGAACCTTTAGGGTTTGCCGGAACCCGACATCCGACATTTGGCGCGCCAGGTAGGGGGTGTGCCGTAGCTCCTCTCCACCAGCCTATGCCCCGCACAGCCACACTTCGCCTCCATGGCAGGTTCCCCGCCATCCACCTCCGCGGCCGACATCTGGGTACCGAGCCCTGGCACCCGCCCTACAACGGGTGCGATGGTCGACCAAGTTGAAGCCAGAGATGCCGCCGCGTTACGACGGCGCGGCAGAACCGTCGCCATTCCTGCTGGCATACGAGGATGCTGTCCTCGAGGCCGGAGGCGACGGCAAAATCATGGCCAACTGGTTCCCCATGGCCCTCGCCAGCGAGCCGCGCGCCTGGCTGCTCAACCTCCCCGGATCCACGGTGGCCTCCTTGGGGGAACTCCGCGACCTCTTCACCGCTCGCTACGCGGTGCCGGCGCACCACGCAGTCGCAGCCCTGCTGGGCGGCTCTCAAGCACCGCCTTCAGATCACCACGTCAAGCCGTTCCTCCGCTAGATCGGGGCCACCTCCGAGCACCCGGGGGCTCCGCCGGGTTGGGCTGCGCCAGAGGCCGACCTCACCTTCGGCTCGGAAGACCACCCTGACTCCACCACTGGCTCCGGCATGCTCCCAATGCTCTGCACGCCCACCATCTACAACGTGGCCATTACCAAGACCCTCATAGATGGCGGTGCCGGCCTCAACTTGCTCTCTGTAGAAGCCTTCAGCCTTCTTCACGTGTCGCTCGAGCGGCTCAGCCTCAGCAAGCCCTTCTCGGGAGTGGGTGGTGGAGCTGCCCACTCTCTGGGGCAGATCCGCCTCCCTGTCACCTTCGGCACCCGCGACAACTACCGCACCGAGCTGGTGGACTTCGACATCACCCGCATCGGTCTCCTGTACAATGCCATCCTCCGGTACCCAGCTCTCGCTCAGTTCATGGCGGCGACTCACCCGGCCTACAACCTCATGAAGATGCCAGGGAGCAAGGGCGTCCTCACCATCAAGGGGAACACTAAGGAGGCCGTGACAGCACTCAGGCTCGCCTTCAAGACCGCGGCAGCAGCACATCCCGCCAACGCCGGTACCCCCGAGGCCAAGGAGGCCGCGCCTACCAAGAAGAAGCAGCTGTTCACCCAAGACAAGGCGGAAACCAAGCAGGTGCCGGTCAACGAGGACAGGTCTTCAGGAGCCACCTTTACCATAGGAGCCGGCCTTGACCCGGGACAAGAAGAAGCCTTGGTGAGGTTCTTGCGCACGAACAAGGAGATATTCGCGTGGGAGCCCAATCAGCTGGTAGGGGTCCCAAGGGAGGTGATTCAGCATCATCTGAGGGTATGCCCCAACGTACACCCCATGAAGCAGCGAGCGAGACGGCGGTGCACTGAGATGCAGGCCTTCATCGTCCAGGAGATACGCAAGCTGGAGGCGGCAGGTGCCATTCGCGAAGTTCGATATCCCGAATGGCTGGCGAACCCTGTCGTAGTGCCAAAGAAAGGCGGGAAGGAACGGATGTGCGTCGATTTCACCAACCTTAACAAAGCCTGCCCCCAAGATCCGTTCCCGCTCCCGCGCATCGACCAGATTGTCGACTCCACCGCCGAGTGCGACCTACTGTGCTTCCTGGATGCATTCTCAGGGTATCATCAGATCAAGATGGCGGTGGAAGATGTGGAGAAGACAGCCTTCCTGACACCATGTGGGGTGTACTGCTACACCTGCATGCCCTTCGGGCTATGCAACGCGGGCGCGACCTTTCAACGGCTGATGCACATCGCCCTGGGGCGGCAGCTCAGGAGAAACACAGAGGCCTATGTCGACGACATAGTGGTAAAGTCTCGCGAGGCGAGAACATTGACTCAAGACTTGGAGGAGACCTTCGAGAGGCTGCGCCAAGTGAACTTGAGGCTTAACCCAGAGTAGTGCGTGTTCGGCGTCTCCTCCGGCAAGCTGCTGGGATTCCTCATATCCCACAGAGAGATTGAGGCGAACCCGGAGAAGATCAAGGCTATTGAGGACATGAGCCCACCACAGACCCTCAAAGAGATGTGGAAGCTAGTAGGGCGGGTGACCGCATTAGGGCATTTCATCTCCAAACTGGGAGAGCGCGCCTTACCCTTTTTCAAGCTCATGAAGAAGAATTGTCCGTTCGAGTGGACCCAAAGGGCCGACCAGGCCTTCCAAGACCTCAAGAAATACCTTACCAGCCCTCCGGTGATGGTGGCACCATGGCCTCTCAAGACCCTGGTAGTCTACCTTGCCGCCACCCCGTACTCCGCCAGCGCGGCGCTGGTGGCGGTTCGGGAGGAGCGCCAAGCCAAGGGCAAGCTGCGCCAAGCCGGGGCCAAAGTGGTGCAGGGTCAGGAAGGCGCAGCAAAGGCCTCAGCGGCAGAAGACCAAGCTCAGCAGACAACGTCGCAGAAACTCCTGAGGGCGGTCATGTCTCAGGAACCCCTCCCCCTCAGGAGATGCCCCAATCTCCGCAGGACCCGGGCCTCGACAGTGTGCCGGCTCTCATCGAACACCCGGTGTACTTCGTCAGCACCGTGCTGCGAGACGCGAGGGCACGCTACCCCATGCCTCAGAAGCTCCTGCTCGCACTCTTGGTGGCCTCACGTAAGCTGCGACACTACTTCCAGGGCTAAGCCTACCCGTTGGAGAGTGTGCTCAGGAGCCCCAACTCGGCTGGAAGGGTCGCTGAGTGGAACATCGAGCTGCAAGCATTCCAGTTGGAGTTCAGCACTACCGGGGTCATCAAAGGGGCCACGCTCGCTGATTTTGTGGCAGAATGGATGGATGCCCCGACGCTTGAAGAAGGCGAAGACCGATCCACTTCACCAGGGAGCGGGGCTCCAGACGGCTGGGTCATGTAATTCGATGGCGCCTTCGCACACCAGGGCGCGGGGGCTGGAGCAGTGCTCATTTCGCCCACTCAAGACAAGCTTTACTATGCCGTGCAACTCTGCTTCCAGCACGGCCAGAAGGTCTCCAACAATATCGCAGCATACGAAGGCCTCATAGCTGGCCTGAAGGCTGCGGTGGCTCTAGGGGTGAAGCGCCTTACCGCCAGAGGCGACTCGCAACTCCTCATCAACTTCTCCAACAAGGTATACGATCCAAAGGACGAGCACATGGGGGCGTACCTCGCGGAGGTGCGTAAGATGGAGAAGTAGTTCTCGGGCCTGGAGCTGCAGCACGTGCCCCGAGGCACTAACAAGGAAGCCGACGACATCGCCAGAAGGGCATCCAAGCGGCAGCCACAAGAACCCGGTGTCTTTGAGGAGCGGCTCTTCAGGTCATCGGCTACACCGCCACTTTCAAGCACAACTCAGCCTCGGGAGGAGCTCCCACAGCCTCTAGCCACGGGAACCCCAGCCTGTGGCCCGACCTGAGGAGCTCGGCTGCTCTTGGCGCTCGAGCCCCAGGAGGAATGCTGGACCAAGGAATTCAAGGAGTACCTGACGCACGGGACGTTGCCGGAGAAGGAAGAGGACGCGGAGCGCGTGGCCCGGCAAGCCACGGCATACTGTATCCAAGACGGCGAGTTGTACAGGAAACGACCGAACGATGTCACGCTGTGCTGCATCTCCAGTGATCAAGGAAGGGAGTTGCTGACTGACATACACGGCGGGGACTACGGACACCAATCGTCGTCACGGACCCTCGTCGGCAAGGTGTTCCGCAGTGGATTCTACTAGCCTACAGCACTCAACGACGCAGCCGAGCTGGTGAAGTCTTGCGAAGCTTGCCAATTCCACGCCAAGCAAATCCATCAGCCATCTCAGGGCCTCCAAACCATTCCGCTCACATGGCCGTTCGTGGTCTGGGGGCTGGACATCTTAGGCCCGTTCCCACGGGCCCCAGGGGGCTACCGCTATCTCTACGTCGCCATCGACAAGTTCACCAAGTGCGCGGAAGTGGAAGCCGTCCGTACCATCCCGGCCGGCTCTGCTGTCAAGTTCATCAAGGGCCTCGTGAGCCGCTTCGGGGTCCCCAACCGCATCATCACAGATAACGGCTCGCAGTTTACTAGTAACCTCTTCAAAACCTACTGTGCTAACCTTGGAACGTAGATCTGCTACGCTTCGGTAGCCCACCCCAGGAGTAATGGTCAGGACAAACGCGCTAACGCGGAGGTCCTGAGGGGCCTCAGGACTAGGACCTTCGAGAAGAAGCTGGAGGCCTGTGGCAGGGGCTGGCACGACAAGCTCCAGTCCGTGCTGTGGTCCATCCGCACCACCGCCACCAAGCCAACAGGCGAGACTCCATCCTTCCTCGTCTACGGAGCTGAAGCAGTCCTTCCTCACGAGGTCAAGCATCGCTCCGCACGGGTCCTGGCGTTCGTTGAAATGCAGCAGGATGCCACGCGGGGGATGGATGTCGTGCTGGGGGAGGAACATCGTCACGAAGCTACACTAAGGGCAGCAAGGTACCAGCAAGCGCTACGGCGATACCACTGCCGCAACATCCGCTGCAGGACACTCGAGACAGGTGACCTAGTCCTGAGGCGGGTCCTCTCCAGGGAAGGGCTGCATAAGCTTTCACCAATGTGGGAGGGCCCGTTCAAGGTCGTCCACATCTCCAGGCCTGGCGTCGTGCGCCTGGAGACACAAGACGGGATACCTATCCAAAACGCTTGGAACATCCAGCACCTCCGGAAGTTCTACCCTTGAAGCAAGGCCCAGAGCCTGTGAAGAAGGCCCGGTGCCTGTGAAGAATCGCCGCCAGTGACACTCTCACGTAATAATGAGTTGGGGCTGTACACGCCCCGGAGTCTCAGGAGCGCCGGCCTCAGGCCCTGGGGCTCCCGCCCACGCCTAGTGGCAGCACTTAGCTCCGCGCTGGTGAGAAGACTTGAAGACTATATTAGGTGCCGGACGCGGCTTTTCATTTGCTTTCCGTGGTTGGCTCACTTTTCCTTAATCGAAGTTTGCTTTTGGCGTTCCTTGCTGATTTGGTTCCCTCGCCTCTCACCGCATTTTCCGGCTCTGGTTTGTTCGTGTTCTCTCTCTCGCATACCTCGCGAGGGGGCTAGGCAGGTGCCCTCGCGAGCATTTTCCCCCTCTCTACCTTCTCGCGTGCCACCCTCATTCGAGCCAAAAAGCTGGCGCACCTCTCCTAATCCGTGCCCCTCGGGTACCGCTATACAAAGCGTGTCACGACCGGTTTTTCAATAATACAATTATTGAGAGACCAATCCCTTTTACGGACCAGTAAGGAAGAATTCCTTCTCACTGGTAGACAATATCATGGTCACAGAAGAAAAATACCAGGAGTACTGAATATAATATAAAGTTGAGCGGAAACTGCCCAACAATTTATTACATGCACGCCGATAAAACAAAACGGCGGATAGGGTGGCATAACTACTAACTCACGATAATAACGGTGGTGGAAATATCACCGCGAAGCGAGTGATATGACTCCTGAAGACTACAGCTCTTCGAGCGTCGGAGTGAGGCTCGAGGAGACTTATTGCGGGTGGTGGAAGCGTATATAATACAAGTAACCAAAATCCGGGATCGTGCAGGACTGACTGGGACTCCTCTAGGCGTCGGACGCGCTATCAAACTCTTCATCCAAGAGATCGCCTTCGTCAACATCTGGCCAAATCAACAAGCCAGGTGAGTACTATGAAAGTACTCGCAAGACAGTTCGGACATAAGATATAACAAATGTAAGCATGAAGCATATGATCAAGTTAACCAGTGCGTTCAGACATAGAGATAATAAATGCTGGGTGCCAAACGAGGGTCTGAATGACTCCTCGAGCGGAAACTGCAGAATAGTAGTACTGGTGCCAAACGAGGGTCTGAATGACTCCTCGAGAGGAAACTGCAGAATAGTAATACTGGTGCCAAACGAGGGTCTGAATGACTCCTCGAGAGGAAACTGCAGAATAGTAATACTGGTGCCAAACGAGGGTCTGAATGACTCCTCGAGAGGAAACTGCAAGAATAATAATGCCGCAGTCGGGCGTCAGGGCGACACCACATAAAGGGCTTATATATTAAAGTAAGAAACAAAAACACGCCACAGTCGGACGTCTGCACGACGTCGCATAAAGGGCTTATATTGTAGCTCAATAAATCAGTAGCTCGAGATTATAAATCATTACAAGTACGAGACAAATGTGAGATTAGTCCATCCATAGTATTAATAACTTAAACTGGGTTTACCACTTGAGTTTGTTCACCGGGGACAAGTCTTCCACGCGGATAGATATGGGTATACTGATTTCACTACGTGATCATGGATACGATGACTTGGAGGAATTTGACTCTGCAGAGTTTGTACTTAACCACAGCCAACGGATTTCAGTAGTCACGGGGACTAGTTCCGTTTACGGTGTTTTGGAAGAAACACGTCTAACCAGTACACACCCATTTCAATATTTCGAAGCCAGGGATCACCCTCGGCAACGTTCAAGAAAAACCTTGAGACGGGGAGGCTACAACCTCGCGTAGCATGGGATCAAATTTCTATACGCGCGCTCTAAGGGGGTGCCCCCCCTCTCGGTCCCAACCGGAAACACCCATGCCCCCTGACCGGATGACTGGCTTTAATCCTGGGCCAAGGTACCATCATCCCGGCCCCTCTGTTTGGTGTGTACACGGAAAGAGGTTACCAACTTACTAAACCGCATCCTGGCAAATGAAACATGTGGTAGCACGGAAGGGGAAAGAATGATAACGTGACTCCGTCCACGTTAACGTCGGAAGTTGCCGGATGACGCAAGGCTGGCATGCTACAACAGTACCACCTTGCTGCCCTTCATGTCACCACATGATTTGGCCATCTCTCACCAGAGATCATCGCGACTTCGGAAAAAAGGCGGGTAGTTGCCTCACAAGCAACGGGGAACTCACCGTTACTCATATGCCATGCACAAACTTTCACGCAAACATGCAAAACACCTGTCCTATCAAAGGTTCAAACATGCTTGCCTGGTTCGGAGAAGTCAGAGTCTAGCTCGGCGAAGTTCGCGGCTCCGTCACCTCTTCCGGAACCTACGGCAATACGAAAACGGGTACTAACGTGAAAACCAACGCGTGCACAGAAACTTCTCCAAAATTTTTGCAAATAAATCCCATAAAAACTCGACAAAATTTCAAGACTGTCAGAAAAAGAATCACTCAAAAATTCCTTCTTATTAAAAAGTTATAAAGGTTTCTGTCCAGGGACCCATCTGTAATGAAACAGAAAAGTTCCAGGGTTTAAACTGAGAAACCAGAAAACGCTTCGGAAAGAAATGCGCTAGCTAAAGAGGGAAAACGTATTTTGCCCGAAGGCGCCAACAAAAAACAGTTCGAGGGAGAATAGAACAGAGGCTGACACGCGGGGTCCACATGTCTGGTTTGAAAAGTTCGCCGGCGCCCGAAGACTGCGGTGGACGCCGGCATCGAACCACAGCGAGTTAGGAGGATCAGAGGGTACCAAGAGCTTCGGCGTGTCCTTCCGCGTCGGTGGGTGGTGGACTCGACCGTCGGAGAGCACCACGTCGACGGCGACACTTTCTCCAGCGGACGGCGGCTCGGGTGATGGTGGAGAACTCCGGTGGAGGGCTGCAAACTTCGAATTGAAGCGCGGGTCAGAAGGAGGGATGCATAGTGAAGCTACTGGCAAGAGATGGGAGGCAGAGGCGCATGCACGGGAGCGAATCGAGCTGGACCCTGTGGCGGGTCGCGGCGGCCAGAGTCGAGGAAGGAGACCTCCTCGGGGCTCTTCCAGTGGCTGGGCGTGCTCTAGGTGGAGTGCAGGGATGGTGTGGGTTCGAGTTGAAACTCGGGGCCTCTATTTATAGGCGGATCGACGGGGTGGCCGTGAACGGAGAATCTCCGGCGAGAAATTACGGCGAGGCAGTGGATTTGCAGGAGGTTTGAGTGGCCAGGCAGCATCAGTGGAAGTTACTGGTGTCATTCCCCCGCTAATCTCGGCTGGTCTTGGCGTAACAGCGCCGGTCCACGGTGGGGTGGCCGCACGGGCACGTCGGCGGCAGAGAGCGCGCTCCGCGCCCTGCGGTTCACGACGAGAGTGGCAGTGTGTTTTGGGGAGTGGAAGGCCACGCGGCGAGCTCCGGTGGCTTGGGCGGCGCTGGGTGGCGCCGTCAGCGCCGCGCCTCTCGCTGGCGGCCGCAAAGCCGCCGCTGGCGTCGGTCACGGGGCGGCGCACCTTCTGCTGCTCGTCACCGACGTCCGGAAGGTGCCAGACGCTCGTGCGGTGCAGGAACAAGGGGGAGGGGACGGGGAGCAATGCGACATCGAGGCACTGTCGAGATCGACAACAAGTTCTGAAGAAAACGATAGTAGCACTGAAATGTTCTCTGAACTTTACTGAACCTGAAATTGACAAAGCACTGCAGGTGTTCGACAGAATGATTAGGCAAGAAGAATTTTTTTTCTGGAGCTGGTACTTGGTGAGGTGACCACTCAATGCACCCAGAGGCTGCCTGATTTTACTTGGAATTTTTGGAAAAGGATTTGTATGAATTTCACCAAATTTGACAAATCTGGTCCAAACTTGCAGCAAGTGTAGTTTGAAAAGTTTGAACTGAAGACCAGTGGATCTTCATGGATCTTGGTTGAGGGTTCAAAGGACTAGGAAGGGGAAAAGGTTTGGGGGCAAAAATCCAAACAGAAAGTGGAGTTCCTTTGTAAATCACCAATGGCTAGAATAGAAGACAGAAATTTATTTGATAAGTTTTAAATGGAAAAATAATCATAGGGGAGGTTCAACTTGCTGGAGTTGATGCAAAACATGATCCAAAGATGAGGGAAGGTTTAGGAGAGTGGATTTGCACTAAGGCCATGGCAAGGAAGAAATGTTGAAAGTGGCAAAGGATTATTCCAAAAGCCATAGTGCATTTTCAAGGGGATTTTCAAAAGTCATTTTCCTCAAGTGAAAAGTATTTTGTCTTGAGTCCAAAATAAAAGCAAGAACCTCCAAGACCAAAAACAAGTCTTGGGTGAATCCAAACAAAACTCTTGTCATGAGAAAAATATTTGAAAGGGAGGGTCCTTTTGAAGAAATTTTTTAATTCACCTCCCTCAAGTCAAATAAAATCCTTTGAAAAATCCAAATAAAATTTTGGGTGTCACAACACCTACCCCCATAGGAAAAATATCGTCCTCGAGATTTCTGCTGATCCTCAAATAGATATGGATATTCTGTCCGAAGGAAGTCTTCCCTTTCCCATGTAGCTTCATCCTCAGTGTGGTTGCTCCACTGAACTCTGAAAAACTTTGTCGTTTTCTGACGGGTCCTCCGTTCAGACTCTTCTAAAATATTTACTGGCCTCTCTCTGTAGGTGAGGTCTGGTTGCACATCAATGATCTCATGGGATACCTGCTTCTCTGGGTTACTTACACATTTTCTCAATTGTGAGACGTGGAATACGTCATGGACGTCTGACAGCTCCTTGGGCAAGTCTAGTTGGTAGGCTACCGTGCCTCTTCGTGCCTTTACATAAAATGGTCCAATAAATCTTGGGGCTAGCTTCCCCTTAATTTTGAACCGTTGTAGACCCCTCATAGGAGATACTCGGAGGTATACGGAATCACCGGGTTCAAAGCTGACTTCACAATGCTTCTGATCATAGTAGCTCTTTTGTCGGCTCTGCGCTGTCTTCAGTCTGTCCCTGATCTGCTTGACTTTCTCCTCGGCCTCTTTAAGCATGTCTGGGCCGAAGATACGGTTGTCACCTGTTTCCGACCAATTCAGTGGGTACGAAACCTCCGTCCGTACAATGCTTCAAAGGGTGCCATTTGCAAGCTGGCTTGGTAACTGTTGTTGTAGGCAAATTCGGCATACGGCAAACTCTCTTCCCAACTGGATCCATAGGTGAGCACACAGGCTCTTAGCATATCCTCTAGGATTTGGTTTACACGTTCTGTTTGTCCATCGGTCTGAGGGTGGTACGCTGTACTGAACGCTAGTTGCGTGACCAGAGCTTGTTGTAGGTGATCCCAAAATTTGGAGACAAATTGTGTGCCTCGGTCTGATATTATAGTCTTTGGGACTCCATGCAAGCAAACTATACGGGAGAGATAAAGTTTTGCCAGTCTTTGCGTGGAGTAGGTAGTCTTCACGGGAATGAAATGAGCAACCTTGGTTAGTCGGTCTGTGATGACCCATATGGCGTCATTTCCGCGTTGTGATCGGGGTAATCCGACAATGAAGTCCATTCCTATTTCATCCCATTTCCATTCCGGTATCCTGTTTGGCTGGAGTAGCCCTGCTGGCTTTTGATGCTCGGCTTTGATGCGCTGACATGAATCGCAACAAGCAATAAATGTGGCTATATCTCTTTTCATACCCTGCCACCAAAATCTTTCCTGAATGTCTTTGTACATTTTGGTTCCTCCAGGATGGATCGAGTATGGAGCGGTGTGGCTTTCGGTTAAGATTTGTTGCTTGAGTTCCTCAATGTTAGGTACGCAAAGTCTGTCTCCGTACCATAAGGTTCCTTCACTGTCTGTGATGAACTCTGAAGCCTTACCCAGGTTCATTTTCTTCTTTATACCCTCGATGCTGGGATGCCCCTGTTGAGCTTTCTTAATTTGTTCCACCAGGGTGGGTTGTATCTCCAGATTTGATACGGTGCCCTCTGGGACTAACATCATGTTGAGCCTGGCGAACTCTTGCTGAAACTCAGGCCTCAAGTTTTGCGGACCGTCATTGTCCGGGCTAGGGTTTCGACTAAGGGCATCGGCCACTACATTTGCTTTCCCTGGATGGTAGTGAATACCGACATCATAGTCCTTGACCAGTTCCAACCAGCGTCGTTGGCGTAAGTTTAGCTCTGGCTGTGTGAAAATATATTTGAGGCTCTTGTGGTCTGTATATATTTCACAGCGATTTCCCAACAAAAAGTGCCTCCACTCCTTGAGTGCATGAATGACTGCTGCTAGTTCCAGGTCATGTGTTGGGTAATTTTCCTCGTGTTTTCGCAGCTGCCTAGAGGCATACGCGACAACTTTGCCATCCTGCATTAGCACACACCCGAGACCTTTTCGGGACGCGTCACAATATACTTCAAAACTCTTGTGTATGTCTGGCACTGTTAAGACCGGTGCGGTTGTCAGCTTCTTCTTGAGTTCTTGGAAGCTCTGCTCGCATGCTTCCGTCCATACAAATTTCTTGTCCTTCTTGAGCAACTGTGTTATAGGTTTTGCCACAGTGGAGACTCCTTCAATAAATCTTCTGTAATATCCGGCCATTCCTAGGAAACTCCGCACATCTGTAACGTTGGCGGGTGGCTTCCAGTCAAGTATGGCTTTGACTTTTTCTGGGTCTACGGCCACGCCTTCTTGATTCAATATGTGGCCTAAGAAACCAACTTGTCTTAACCAAAATTCACACTTGCTAAATTTGGCGTACAACTGGTGTTTTCTTAATTCTCCCAAAACAATTCTGAGGTGCTCAGCATGCTCTTCTGGTGTCCTTGAGTAAACCAGAATATCGTCAATGAACACCACAACAAACTTGTCCATGAATTTCATGAACACCTTGTTCATGAGGTGGACGAAATATGCGGGGGCGTTTGTTAGACCAAAAGGCATCACTGTGAACTCATATAATCCGTATCTGGAAGTGAATGCTGTCTTGGGAATATCTTCTGTCCGTACTTTCAGTCGATGATATCCCGATCTCAAATCAATTTTTGAGAATACCTTGGCTTGTGCGAGCTGGTCAAACAAATCATTTATCCGTGGCATCGGATATTTGTTTTTGATGGTGACCATATTGAGGGCTCGATAGTCTATACACAGTCTCAGTGTCCCATCCTTTTTCTTGGCGAACAACACTGGCGAACCCCAAGGTGAGCAGCTGGCTCGAATAAATCCTTTGTCCAATAATTCCTTTATCTGCTTCTTCAACTCCACCAATTCTGAGGGTGCCATTCTGTACGGTTTCTTATAGATGGGAGCGGTGCCAGGTGCTAGTTCGATGCTGAACTCTATCTCTCGGTCTGGTGGCATGCCTGGTAGTTCTTCAGGGAACACGTCAGGAAACTCGCATACCACTGGAAGTTTTCTCAGTTCAGAAATGTCCATTTTGTTCAGTTTTGGTTGCTGTGACCGTGGTCTTTCTTGAGCTGTAACCTTTATTGTCTTGCCATGATGGTGAATGAGAATCACGGTCCGATTGAAACAGTCAATGAATCCCTTGTTGGTGGTCAACCAGTCCATCCCTAAAATGACATCCAGTCCTTTACTCTCCAAGACGATGAGATTTGCTGGGAGTCCTTCGAACTCAATGACCACTCCTTGGTAGTAACCCTGAGCGATTTGCTTATTTCCGGGGGACTTGATGATCATAGATTTTTCCAAGGGGAGTATCGGAAAACCATGTTGTAAAACAAAACTCTTCGAAACGAATGAATGGGAAGCTCCAGAATCAAACAAAACCGTGGCAGGTACTGTGTTGATAGGGAACGTACCGAGCACGATGTTTGGGGCATTCTGCGCTTCTTCCCTAGTCACATGGTTCAGGTGACCCTTCCTGTGGTTGTTGTTGGGATTAAAATTGTTGCGCTTGGGGGCTGGATTGTTTCCACCATTGTTTGGTTTGGGGGCCGCGTTCCTTGGCTTTGGGCATTGTTTTGCATAGTGCCCTTCTTGACCACAAGAATAGCAGGTGACCCCTGGACGGTACGTGTACTCCTTGTCCCTGGCATGAAATTGTCCGACGGGCCTTGGATCAGTAGTCGTGGATCTCCTTGCTTCTGTTCGTGGAATCTCAGCCTTGCTTCGGTTGTTGCGAGCAAGAGTCATCTTGTCCCTCTTTCGCTTACGGATATCTTCTAGACTACGGCGCTCATTCTCCAAGGTAATGGCCTTGTCCACCAGAGTTTTAAAGTCCGGAAAGGTGTGTACAATCAGTTGGCATCTTAGTGTTGGTGCCAGGCCGTCCAGGAATTTTTCCATCTTTTTGTTTTCTGTCATGTGCTCGTCGTAGGCATAACGAGACAGCTGGGTAAACTGACCATTGTATTCCGTGACTGACATGCCTCTCTGCTTCAGGTCATCAAACTCTCTCTTCTTGATTTTTATGATGCTCCTGGGGATGTGCGCCCCACGGAAGCCTTCCTTGAACTCTTCCCAGGTGATGTTGTGTTCACTGGGATGCATGTGTAGGAAGTTTTCCCACCATGCTGCAGCTGCTCCAGTAAGGTAGTGTGGTGCATAAAGCACCTTCTCATGATCTGAACACTGAGCAATAATCAGTTTCCTTTCAATGTCACGAAGCCAATCATCGGCTTCCAATGGCCTATCGGTGTGAGCAAAAGTTGAGGGGCGAGTCTTCTGTAACTCAGATAACTTGGAATGTGGTTGATAGGGCTCACGGTGGTTTCCCATATTGATGACATGATCCATCATCTCTTGGTGCTGTTGCTGGCTTTGCTCGAATAGATGGCATACTTGAGACAGGGCTGCTTCGCTGTCTTGTTGACTGGACTGACCCTGAGTGAAATTGTTGCTAGTCTGTGTCCCATAAACCTCTTCTGGCTGATTGGGCATGGAGCGAGTCCACGGACGAGACATTTTTCCAGTCTGGGGTATTATTTTGCAAAACCCATGAGAAAAATTGTGTAGCACAAGGAAAACTTTGCAAAGGCAATAATTTAAAAGACCTCAAGGTTTTCAAGGAAAACATAAGCGGTTTTGCATGGAGAAAAGACTGCTTAACACAAATCTTACACGCGAAATACAAACACATGATACAGCACTCAGGATGTGCGTACACATTCCTGACATGTTATTTAGACTAGCGTATTACTCCGGAAGGCAGCAAACACACCAATACAAACTAGCGTATAGAGAAAACACATCATACAAGCAGACATAACGCGCGGCTACTCGTTGCTCTCAGTCGGAGATGGTGTAGATTTCCTTCCCCTTGCCGATGGAAAGACTCAGCGGTCCAGGAGAATCAACCTCCACCTCCTCTCTAGCTGGCTCCTGGCGCGTAACGCTGCGCTGCGGTGACGGTGCAGGAGCGACGGGTGGCAGAGCGGGTGTGGCGGGCGGTGCAGCTCTGACTAGAGTAGGAGCGATGACTCGGTCGAACTCCTCAGTGGTAGGCAGACGGCGAGCAGTGGCCAAAACGGCCGGTGCATATGAGGCTGAAGACGAGACGAATGTCAGAGGCGGTGCTGTGTGGAGAAGCTCCTTCCTGCTGGCAGGACCGCCCCGAACTAAGTCCATGCGGGCAGCCACAAGATCGTCTACGAGGTTGTCGAAAGACTCCTCCAGAGCCTTGAGATACTCCACAACCATCTCGATGGCTTCATCTCGCTCTCCCCGATGACAGGCGAATGCATAGTGACTGGTGTATGGCACATGGCATGGGAGGTAGCGGTAGCGACGAGTCTTCATCGTAGGAAGGATGTCCCGAAGACGAGCTATCGCCTCACGGGCAGCCATCTACATGGCATGCCTCTCCGTAGGCATGGCCCTTCCCACAAAACGGAAGTGGCGAGCTGCAGAGCGTCCTCCCTTGAATTGCACCACAGCTTGGTGCATAGACACGTCGTCGCTGAGCTTGTGCTGATAGAGTGTGAACTCCGGGCGAGTTGCTGGCCCGAGCGCGAGCTTGGTGATGGAGACGAGGAGCTTGACAAACCCCTCGGGCACGTTCATGAACACTCGATTCTCACAGCTGCTGCCAGCCATCTACAAAAGTAGGCAAAAATTCTGAGTAGTCATGTCATAAATTTATGATGACCAACAGAAAATAGCTACAATTGCAAAATGCTGAAAAAGCACAAAAGACGCTAATAACCGATTAGCGATCGCACCTAGTGGCTTCCTACAGTCAGCCTGGCTCTGGTACCAAGCTTGTCACGGCCGGTTTTTCAATAATACAATTATTGAGAGACCAATCCCTTTTACGGACCAGTAAGGAAGAATTCCTTCTCACTGGTAGACAATATCATGGTCACAGAAGAAAAATACCAGGAGTACTGAATATAATATAAAGTTGAGCGGAAACTGCCCAACAATTTATTACATGCACGCCGATAAAACAAGACGGCGGATAGGGTGGCATAACTACTAACTCACGATAATAACGGTGGTGGAAATATCACCGCGAAGTGAGTGATATGACTCCTGAAGACTACAGCTCTTCGAGCGTCGGAGTGAGGCTCGAGGAGACTTATTGCGGGTGGCGGAAGCGTATATAATACAAGTGACCAAAATCCGGGATCGCGCAGGACTGAGTGGGACTCCTCTAGGCGTCGGACGCGCTATCAAACTCTTCATCCAAGAGATCGCCTTCGTCAACATCTGGCCAAATCAACAAGCCAGGTGAGTACTATGAAAGTACTCGCAAGACAGTTCGGACATAAGATATAACAAATGTAAGCATGAAGCATATGATCAAGTTAACCAGTGCGTTCAGACATAGAGAGAATAAATGCTGGGTGCCAAACGAGGGTCTGAATGACTCCTCGAGCGGAAAGTGCAGAATAGTAGTACTGGTGCCAAACGAGGGTCTGAATGACTCCTCGAGAGGAAACTGCAGAATAGTAATACTGGTGCCAAACGAGGGTCTGAATGACTCCTCGAGAGGAAACTGCAGAATAGTAATACTGCTGCCAAACGAGGGTCTGAATGACTCCTCGAGAGGAAACTGCAAGAATAATAATGCCGCAGTCGGGCGTCAGGACGACACCACATAAAGGGCTTATATATTAAAGTAAGAAACAAAAACACGCCACAGTCGGACGTCTGCACGACGTCGCATAAAGGGCTTATATTGTAGCTCAATAAATCAGTAGCTCGAGATTATAAATCATTACAAGTACGAGACAAATGTGAGATTAGTCCATCCACAGTATTAATAACTTAAACTGGGTTTACCACTTGAGTTTGTTCACCGGGGACAAGTCTTCCACGCGGATAGATATGGGTATACTAATTTCACTACGTGATCATGGATACGATGACTTGGAGGAATTTGACTCTGCAGAGTTTGTACTTAACCACAGCCAACGGATTTCAGTAGTCACGGGGACTAGTACCGTTTACGGTGTTTTGGAAGAAACACGTCTAACCAGTACACACCCATTTCAATATTCCGAAGCCAGGGATCACCCTCGACAACGTTCAAGAAAAACCTTGAGACGGGGAGGCTACAACCTCACGTAGCATGGGATCAAATTTCTATACGCGCGCTCTAAGGGGGTGCCCCCCCTCTCGGTCCCAACCGGAAACACCCATGCCCCCTGACCGGATGACTGGCTTTAATCCTGGGCCAAGGTACCATCATCCCGGCCCCTCTGTTTGGTGTGTACACGGAAAGAGGTTACCAACTTACCAAACCGCATCCTGGCAAATGGAACATGTGGTAGCACGGAAGGGGAAAGAATGATAACGTGACTCTGTCCACGTTAACGTCGGAAGTTGCCGGATGACGCAAGGCTGGCATGCTACAACAGTACCACCTTGCTGCCCTTCATGTCACCACATGATTTGGCCATCTCTCACCAGAGATCATCGCGACTTCGGAAAAAAGGCGGGTAGTTGCCTCACAAGCAACGGGGAACTCACCGATACTCATATGCACGCACAAACTTTCACGCAAACATGCAAAACACCTGTCATATCAAAGGTTCAAACATGCTTGCCTGGTTCGGAGAAGTCGGAGTCTAGCTCGGCGAAGTTCGCGGCTGCGTCACCTCTTCCGGAACCTACGGCAATACGAAACGGGTACTAACGTGAAAACCAACGCGTGCACAGAAACTTCTCCAAAAAATTTCCAAATAAATCCCATAAAAAACTCGACAAAATTTCAAGACTGTCAGAAAAAGAATCACTCAAAAATTCCTTCTTATTAAAAAGTTATAAAGGTTTCTGTCCAGGGACCCATCTGTAATGAAACAGAAAAGTTCCAGGGTTTAAACTGAGAAACCAGAAAACGCTTCGGAAAGAAATGCGCTAGCTAAAGAGGGAAAACGTATTTTGCCCGAAGGCGCCAACAGAAAACGGTTCGAGGGAGAATAGAACAGAGGGTGACACGCGGGGTCCACATGCCAGGTTTGAAAAGTTCGCCGGCGCCCGAAGACTGCGGTGGACGCCGGCGTCGAACCACGGCGAGTTAGGAGGATCGGAGGGTACCAAGAGCTTCAGCGTGTCCTTCCGCGTCGGTGGGTGGTGGACTCGACCGTCGGAGAGCACCATGTCGACGGCGACACTTTCTCCGGCGGACGGCGGCTCGGGTGACGGTGGAGGGCTGCAAACTTCAAATTGAAGCGCGGGTCAGAAGGAGGGATGCATTGTGAAGCTACTGGCAAGAGATGGGAGGCAGAGGCGCACGCACGGGAGCGAATCGAGCTGGATCCCGTGGCGGGTCGCGGCGGCCGGAGTCGAGGAAGGAGACCTCCTCGGGGCTCTTCCAGTGGCTGGGCGTGCTCTAGGTGGAATGCAGGGATGGTGTGGGCTCGAGTTGAAACTCGGGGCCTCTATTTATAGGCGGATCGACGGGGTGGCCGTGAACGGAGAATCTCCGGCGAGCAATTATGGCGAGGCAGTGGATTTGCAGGAGGTTTGAGTGGCCAGGCAGCATCAGTGGAAGTTCCTGGTGTCATTCCCCCGCTAATCTCGGCTGGTCTTGGCGTAACGGCGCCGGTCCACGGTGGGGTGGCCGCACGGGCACGTCGGCAGCAGAGAGCGCGCTCCGCGCCCTGCGGTTCACGGCGAGAGTGGCAGCGTGTTTTGGGGAGTGGAAGGCCACGCGGCGAGCTCCGGTGGCTTGGGCGGCGCTGGGTGGCGCCGTCAGCGCCGCGCCTCTCGCTGGCGGCCGCAAAGCCACCGCTGGCGTCGGTCACGGGGCGGCGCACCTTCTGCTGCTCGTCGCCGACGTCCGCAAGGTGCCAGATGCTCGTGCGGTGCAGGAACAAGGGGGGGACGGGGAGCAAGGCGACATCGAGGCACTGCCGAGATCGACAACAAGTTCTGAAGAAAACGACAGTAGCACTGAAATGTTCTCTGAACTTTACTGAACCTGAAATTGACAAAGCACTGCAGGTGTTCGACAGAATGATTAGGCAAGCAGAATTTTTTTTCTGGAGCTGGTACTTGGTGAGGTGACCACTCAATGCACCCAGAGGCTGCCTGATTTTACTTGGAATTTTTGGAAAAGGATTTGTATGAATTTCACCAAATTTGACAAATCTGGTCCAAACTTGCAGCAAGTGTAGTTTGAAAAGTTTGAACTGAAGACCAGTGGATCTTCATGGATCTTGGTTGAGGGTTCAAAGGACTAGGAAGGGGAAAAGGTTTGGGGGCAAAAATCCAAACAGAAAGTGGAGTTCCTTTGTAAATCACCAATGGCTAGAATAGAAGACAGAAATTTATTTGATAAGTTTTAAATGGAAAAATAATCATAGGGGAGGTTCAACTTGCTGGAGTTGATGCAAAACATGATCCAAAGATGAGGGAAGGTTTAGGAGAGTGGATTTGCACTAAGGCCATGGCAAGGAAGAAATGTTGAAAGTGGCGAAGGATTATTCCAAAAGCCATAGTGCATTTTCAAGGGTATTTTCAAAAGTCATTTTCCTCAAGTGAAAAGTATTTTGTCTTGAGTCCAAAATAAAAGCAAGAACCTCCAAGACCAAAAACAAGTCTTGGGTGAATCCAAACAAAACTCTTGTCATGAGAAAAATATTTGAAAGGGAGGGTCCTTTTGAAGGAAATTTTTAATTCACCTCCCTCAAGTCAAATAAAATCCTTTGAAAAATCCAAATAAAATTTTGGGTGTCACAAAGCGCCAGGTCAAGGCCTGGGTGAACGGCAAACCTTTTAACGCACTTCCTAATGAATTTTTGCAGTTCCTGAGCGAATGCAGGCCACCAAGGCAAGATGGACACGAGGAAACAAACACCTCGTGAGGAAGAGGGCGTCCTGAATATACCAGGTTAAGTTATCTTTGTGCAAAATAACGACACGACATGGAAACAACATGCATAGTGCAATAACCAAGGAACCATAGTTCGGTACATGCCCCCTGGGCCCATACTGGTTTCATTCTTGATGCAGGAAAAAGAGTAAAACAAAAGTGGTGTTGCAGCGACCCGCGGAGGCAGGCCCCTAGCGCCACCCCGAGCCTAGCCGGACCCTTCCTCGCGCTTCACGGAGGCACGGCGACGAGGTGACCCGCTGCTGCCTTCAAAGCGGGCGCGGCGGCGCGGCGGCGCGGCGGCTGGTCGTAGCCACCACTGCTGTGGCTATCGCCGGAGGAAGAGCCGCCGTAGCTGGATGAGGCACGGTCGCCGGCGAGGGCAGGCTCGCCCTCATCCTCGTCGCGACCGTCACCAAGGCCGAGCACCTCCTCGCCGTCGTTCGCCTCGGGGCAGCACCCGACGCGGCGACCATCTTCCCCAAAGACCCTCACATAGAGGGTCGATCCACCATCGTACTTGAAGTGGAGGGTGCACCGCATGCCCAGGCCGCACGCGCGGGCGAACGTCTGCCAGCCGCGGGCCAGGGCTATGTTGCCCGCGGCAGAAGTCTCGACCGCGACCCAAGAGGCCTTGCTGCAGCAACCATCCGCCTGCAACCAGAGTCCGCCTGGACCAGAGGCCGACAATTCGCCGACGAAGAAGCGCGGAGGTTGGATCCAGTTGCCGGCCGGGTTCTCCGACCAGACGACAAACTCCGGCGACACCTCTGCCGAGTGGAAGGGCGGACGGGGGGGGGGGGCGCACCACCATAGCACGCCTCCCCTCGTCAACTAGACCGCCATGGCTAGGACGACCCCCTCCGCGTGCCGCGGCGCCGCCACGACAAAGGGCCACGGCGGGGGTCGCGGCGTGCTTGCGCGGACGGCCACGCCCGTGCTTGGGCGCCGGGGAGCCGGGTCCCCCGCGAGGGGCCTTTCCCTTCTCGGCGGCAGAGAACTTCCTTCGTGGCGCCATTGGTGGCACTACAAGCAATGGAGCGAGGAGGAAGAAGCAAGCGAGCAAGGAAGATATGGGCGACAGGGGTCCCGCCCCCCTCCCCATTTATAGCGGAAGAAGGCCAACTGGCGCCCCCCACAATCACTGGTAATGATGGTTTTCCTTGCATGTCGCAGGGACTTGTCAAGTCAAGCAGTTGCCGAGGCAGCATGGGGAAGTGGAGACGCCCACGTCCAATCAACCGCCACGCGTCAACCGTGGACGCAGGCTTTTGAGGCCCGCGGCGCTCCGTGCTTGACCCTTGGCTTCACCGCGAAGCCAACCCGAGCGCACCTTGGGCCCGGGGGCTACTGTTGGCGTTTTGGGAAAGGGGGTCCCCAGACTTGCCTGCCTGCGGCCCATGGCGTGGCCAGGCCAGCGGGCTGTACTACCCATCTTCATCGACAAGACATCCGAGACCCTCGTGAGGGGCCAAGCTTCGCGAGGCGGACGACACAAGACCTCCTCAGGAGTGGCCTAGTCAGGCAGGCTCATGAGGAGTGGAGATATCAAGGCGGGGCAAACCTCACGAGGCTCTCATGACGTGAGCCATGACGATTGGCACCAGGCGGGCGCCAGCGCGCGCAGCGTCCTTGTTTCCTCTTTGGTTCTAAGGAGGCCAGCGCAGGCGAGGAGTACTGAGGCATCAGGCAAAGGTTGCCTTATTGGTGCAACAAGACCAAAACCAGGAGGATGGCAAGATGAAGGTCATCGTGGAGCCCAAGACGGCGTGACCACCAGAGCCTTTTGCAGGCGAAGACCGCTTTTGTCAGGATAGCTTGTACTAGCTGTCCCCCTTCAAATTTGCCCGCCGTTGTTGGCTCCCTTCCCGCTCAATATTTTGGGAGAGGACCAGGGCCTATATAAGTAGAGCTTGCCACCACAGTAGGGGCATCGGGCAGTTCACCCAGCTCTCACCCGCTAAGTTCACCAAGCAAAAGAACACCTCAACCTCAGGAGGCTGTTCTTCCCCTTGTACTGTTCTTCATCAGCCCAAGAGGCAGTCCACCACCACCACACCGGAGTAGGGTATTACACTGCAACGGTGGCCCGAACCAGTATAAATCTCGTGTCTTTCTATGTTGCGAGTTCGTTGAGTTCGTCCGCGAGATCTTAGCGAGCTAGGGCGTAGATCGGTAGGAGGGAAAGACTTCACGCGCACCCCAGAGTTCGAACCTTAAGGGTTTGCCGAAACCCCACATCCGATAGCCGAGGCCAGGCTAGTTGATAGATCATTATGACATAATTCATCATACCCTTAGGTTTTAGACCAGAACATACGATCTCGAGGTAGATCAACTCTTGTAATCTCTATATTCATCAAGATCAATCAAGTAGGAAGTAGGGTATTACCTCCATTAAGGGGGACCGAACCTGGGTAAAATTCGTGTCCCTTGTCTCCTATTACCCATCGATCCATGATCCACAGCTTGGGAACCTCTACCCGAGATCTGCCGGTTTTGACACCGATAGTGATGACCTCCACGCCATCAAGTACCTGCCCCTAAAACTCAAGGGGCCAGCACGACACTGGCTGAACAACCTCCCAGAAAACTCTATTGGTAGCTGGGAAGACTAGGAGGATGCCTTCAGAGACAACTTCCAAGGTACATATGTTCGGCCTCCAGACGCCGATGACCTTAGTCACATAGTCCAGCAACCCGGAGAATCAGCCCAGAAACTCTGGACCAGGTTCTTGATTAAAAAGAAACAAATTGTGGACTGTCTGGACGTCGAAGCCCTCGCGGCCTTTAAACACAGTGTCCGAGATGAGTGGCTCGCCCGACACCTCGGCCAAGAAAAGCCGAAGTCCATGGCAGCCCTTACCGCACTTATGACCCGCTTTTGCACGGGAGAAGATAGTTGGCTAGCTTGTAGAAGCAATAGCACCAGTGACCCTGGCACCTCCGAAGCCAGGGATGGCAATGGCAAGCCACGACGCAACAAGCACAAGCATTGAAGCAATAACGAAGGTACCAAAGACACGGCGGTCAATGCCGGATTCAGTGGCTCTAAACCCGGTCAACGGAAGAAGTCATTCAAAGGAAACAGAGATGGTCCATCTAGTTTGGACAGGATACTCGATCGGCCTTGCCAGATTCATGGCACCCCCGATAAGCCTGCCTATCATACCAACAGAATTGTTTGGGTCTTTAAACAGGCCGGAAGCTCAACACCGAACACAAGGGGAAAGGGCCGCCCAGCAAGGACGATGATGAAGAGCCTCGCCCACCGAACACAGGGGGACAGAAGAAATTTCCCCCCGAGTGCAAGCGCGTGTTAAGGGACGTCTACGCCATAGAGCCAATCGCCCCAAAATTTAATCCGTGGTCAGCTTGTCCGATCACCTTCGATCGCAGAGACCATCCGACCAGTATCCGTCATGGAGGTTCGGCTGCATTGGTCCTCGATCCAATTATTGACGGATTCCACCTCACGCAAGTCCTTATGGACGGCGGCAACAGTCTCAATCTGCTTTATCAGGACACCATCTGTAAAATGGGCATTGACCCATCAAGAATCAAGCCCACTAAAACCACCTTTAAAGGGGTAATACCCGACGTAGAGGCATGTTGCACAGGATCCATAACACTGGAAGTCGTCTTCGGCTCACCGGATAACGTCCGGAGCGAAGACCTGATCTTCGACATCGTCCCATTCTGCCACTGGCTATCACGCACTACTCGGACGAACCGCTTTCGCCCGTTTCAATGCAGTCCCGCACTACGCTTATTTAAAGCTTAAGATGCCCGGACCACGTGGCGTTATAACAGTCAACGGAAACATGGAGCACTCCCTCCGTACAGAGGAGCATACCGCGGCCCTTGCAGCCGAGGTGCAGGGTGGCCTCACTAAGCCGAACACTACACTGGTAGTCAGGCTCCCGGACACTATTAAACGAGTCCGGTCTACCCTGCAGAATAATAGTCCGGCTCATTCAGAGCTAGATTAGCAACTCGGCCTCCGTCAATGCCCCAGCCTGATAGCGGCATACATACCGCGCGTACATAACTACACGTTAAAAATACCATGGGCAAGGACAGAGGCATGCTAAACATAAGGTCCACAGTATGGCTCGACCCTATCCGGACCTCCATATTGTTCCACCTTTTTCTTCTTGTTTTTAGTTTTTAGGTTCTTTACAACCCACATTAATTCCTGGTGGTAACGAGGGCCCCCTTCTAGGCCCCTTATGCATACTCAATTGTTGACCCTCTCAAAGGACCATACACCAAGGCAAAAAGCGGCGCAAACGTGCGGCAAAGTGTCCAAAGGATCTTCAAGATCATCTTTTTGATTTTAGGACCTGTATACAGCTTTCCCTCGCCCTCGGCATGTAAAATAGCCGTGATGCCCATCGCATCTTCTGTATAATTACGTTTTGACGTACCAATCAGACTATAATGGAAACAGTTTCGCCCAACCCTGTCCGGTATTGGCTTATTTTTTGATCTGTTCTTCCACTTCACATCCAAATTGGCATAAACACCTTGGTACGACTTAAATCACCAGGGGCTCTATTCAAGCCATATATATATCTTCAACAATAGAAAGTCTGAACCCTCTCAGAGTACACTTCGGCGTCCCGAATACTGCATTATATGCATAGGCTCCGAATCACGTCTTTGGTCAATAGTTGGGTTGCCCGGCTCCTGTGCTTGCTACCTTATGTTCCGTTTTCGGCTAAGGTAGTAAAGGGAGAACTACTGCGATTGTGTTTCCGGCTGGCCCGATTAAGCACCTCAGTAGAGAAAGCCGAAAACTGACTGTCGTGATGCGGCGAGAGCTGGTCAGCAATTCGATGACTTATTAATTCTCTAGCGATTTCTTCCATATTACACGAAGGACTGGCTCTTTCCAGTCACGCGCTTAAGTCATCTAAATTCGGACAGCCGCATACGCACCAGGCGCTGCCTTACTGTCCCATTATCAAACTCCTATGGCTACAAGAAAGTGCTAAAGCCACATAGTCCGATTGCCTGGTTCACTACGTAAATCACCTCCTTTACGGACCAAGACATTGGGTCAAGAGTGATTACACGACACCCCGAACACCCCCGTAGTATCTACGTGGGGGCTGAACCGACGACTGGCAAACTTTCAGAATAATAATATACGGCCACACAGAAGGAAAATAGTTCACATAAATGCATAAAATATATTACACAGCCTTGGTTTATAATACATTGTCCGGGTAGCCCGGATACATTTACTCGAACATGATATCCTTCGAGCATTGACCCTCTATCAAACAGGCACCCTCAAGGACATCTTCGAAATAGCGCTCTGGCTTACGGTGGACCTTGCCTCCGGGCGGACCCTCAACTGCCACGTCGGCAGCCTTCATCTTCGCCCAGTGCATCTTGACACGGCCAAAGGCCATCCGTGGACCCTCTATGCATGCCGAGCGATTCACCACCTCTAGTTGGGGTAAGACGTCTCCGAGTCACTTGATCAGGCCAAAGTAGCTACTCGGAATGGGTTCGGTTGGCCATAGCCAGACTATGATGTCCTTCACGGCCAAACCGGACATCCTATGCAACTCCGCCAACTGCATCATCTAATTGTTTAGTAGGGCGGGTCGCTCCGGCGCCAAGTACTGCGACCACAAGAGCTTCTCCGTCGCATTCCCTTATTGGGCCCGGAAATACTTGGCGGCATCGGCAGCACTCCTCGAGAGATCCGCAAAAGCATCTGGAGCACTCCACAGTCGATTTAGCAAAGCATATCTTCGACCGCCGAATATACTCTGTAAAAGAAAAGGCTTACCAGCCGCTATCTGTCCGGCTTGCTTGATCTCCTCGCGATCCGCTCGGGACTCGGACCGCGCCTCCTTCGCAACTTGAAGAGCCTTGCTGAGTTTGGCCGCCTGTGCCTTGTTACTCTCCTCCAAGAACTCACACTTGGTGGTGGCCTCCTGGAGCGCTTGCTCTACTTCGGTCACCCTCGCCTCATATTGAAGGCGGGCGGCCTTTTCGGCCTCTACATCTGCAGCCGCTTTCTCTACGGCTGCTTTGCTTGCCCCCGCTTCCTTCTTGGCTTCGGCAAGGGCATTCTTGAGGGCCTCGACCTCGGTCGTGTTGCCCACAATCATTTACATAGCAGCGCATGAGCTTAAACTCTGAGTTTGCACTATAACTTAGGCTTGTAAAGGAGTCTTCTAAAACAAAAAGGGGCATACCTTGGGCTTCATCGAACCGCTTGTTAATACGGTCGATCTCATTGTCATCCAGCTTCAATTTCCGCTGGAGTTCGGCCACTTCAGCATCCTTAGCTGAAGCCGCCAACAGTGAAGCCTGTTTATCAAAATAGATGAACGTGTTATCTCCGGCGATTATTTGATCCTCTATTCGGCTCTTTTTCCAAAGACCCAAACAGAGTCTCAGGGGCTACTATCTATATACAGGCATATTCTTCCAATACGAAAAGCCACTAAAGCATGTTATATCATTTACCTCAAAACCTGTTAACATGCTAGTGAAAGCTTCATTCAGACCGCTTTTGGCGGACTAAACCTTCTTGACCACCATATCCATCAGGGTACGGTGCTCTTCCACGACGGAAGCCCGTTGAAGTGCTTCCCTCAGCATATCCGGCGCCTCCGGATTGGTAGAGGTCGCTGGTGGAGTTGGACCTCCCCTTCCCTTGAACGGGGCTGCTTGCTCGACTCCGGAGCCATGTGGGTCTCCGGAGCGGTATTCGGCTAGGGGCCGGACTGATCCAGGCCCCCGTCATCAGTTTCCATGGGGGTAGTATCCCCCATGTTTTCGGCAGCCGAGGCATCACCCTCTGGCACAGTTTCAGCGGCCTTCCGCATCTCCCCCTGGCCTGGAGAAGTCCTTTGGGACAACACCTCAGTGTCATCTGTGGCTCGTGGCGGTGAGGCTCGCGGAGGCGTTTCGCTCTCCATCATCTCCGGCGCCAACGAGTTCCCCGAAGACGACGATTGTTGGGGGAGATCACGGGCCGGACTGAAAATACGTAAATAAATTGTTATCCCACGATTTGTAAAAGGCCGGATGTATGTATGGTATCTCTAAATACTTGTGATTCGGCAGGGGGCTTCGGCCTGAGGCGCCGCTCGGGAATGACTTCAGTGTCCAACTCTGAATCATCCGAAAGGGAGAACTTCCCCTACTTGGACTCCTCCGCTTCTTGGTCCGCGGACGCCCCCTTTTCTTCTCTCCCCCCTTGAGGGGAGGATTGCTCTTCTCCTTGTCCTCTTCATCTTCATGTCCCTCGGGGGAGGAGAGAACCTCGGTGTCTTTGGACACGATGTCCGAAGTACCTTTACGGCGGAAGCCACTTTTGGCCTCCTTGCCCTTCTTCTTGGCCTTCTTCTCCGGCACCTGGTACGGCGCCGGAACCAGCATCTTTGTCAGCAAAGGGATAGCTGGGTCTTCGGGCAGCGGAGCCGGACATTTGGTCTGCTCTCTTTCTTCATCCAGACCTGAAGGAGAAAAGGAAGGCTTAGCATACTCCTCGAATCTACGAGTAGGGGTTATGTTTGGAATTCTAAAAACCTACCAGAGTGGCCGGGTGAGCACAATCGAGGCCGAGGTCTTCGGTCGTGCCCGTCCACGACTTCTGGGCCTTGAAAAGCAGCTTCTAGATTTCTTCGTGCGTCGTGCCAAAGAATTGTTGCAGGGTCCGAGGGCCGGCCGGATTAAACTCCCACATATGGAGAGTCCGGCGCTGGCAGGGGAGAATCCGGCGAAAAAGCATCACCTGATCACGTCGGCGAGGCTGGTGTTCTTCTCTATCATGCCTTTGACGCGCTTCTGCAGTGTCATCACCTCGTCGGACGTTGCCCAGTCCAGGCCCTTCTTAACCCATGATGTGAGCCGCATTGGAGGCCCGGATTTGAACTCAGGAGTGGCAGCCCACGCGGCGTCGCGAGGCTCTATGACAAAAAGCACTCGTGTTGCCATCCCTTCACGGATTCCACGAAGGCCCCCTGGGGCCAAGTGACATTGGGGAGCTTGCTTATCATGGCACCGTTGCACTCCGCGTGCTGACCGTCGACAACTTTCGGCTTCACGTTGAAGACCTTAAGCCATAATCCGAAGTGGGGGGGAATGTGGAGGAACGCCTCACACACGAGAATGAACACCGAGATGTGGAGGAAGGAATTTGGGGCTGGATTGTGAAAGTCTAGCCCGTAATCGAACATGAGCCCGCGGACGAAAGGGTGGAGAGGAAACCCTAGTCCATGGACAAAGTGGGGGATAAATACTACCCTCTCATTGGGCTCCAGACTGGGGATGATCTGCTTTTTGGCAGGGAGCCGGTGGGCGATTTCCACGGCTAAGTACCCCGCTTCCCGGAGTTCCTTGATGTTGCCCTTCATGACAAGGGAGGCCATCCACTTGCCCTGCGCTCCAGATAGGACATGGCTGGAGTGTTTGCTGGGGACGGAAGGGATTTGAACTTGGGCGCTGGAGCTCGTGGGTAGATGGGCTGAGGAGGAAGAAAGCGTGGGGTAAAAGGATGGGTCCTTATCTTCTTATAAAGGCAGTGAATATCAAGCGCCCCCCACGAGGCTTAAAACTCGCCTATTCCCGAGGGGTCGTGCAAACGGCATGGTTAACCCAAACCCGTGTTGATGAGAATCCCGCAATAAGGGAAGACGATCTCTGCTTCGACAAGATGTGTCAATGAATACCACGCCTCAAAACGCGAAGCGGGAGGCTGAAAAATAGTTCAAAATAATAATAAGGCCAGAACATAACGTCTCGCCGGAAAAGCTGTCAGTAGACTTGACTTGTTTGCTGATAATCCCCAAGTGCAGGGAATCATCGTAGCAATTTCCAAAGGTGGAAGTGATAAGTATGCAGTTTCGAACCCACAAGGAGCTAACGGTAAGATCAATATTCTCTGAAGCCCTATCTGCCATTGATACGACTCTACATACACCGAACCTTTGCTTCCAACTAGCAACGAGAAATAAAACTACGTTGTGGGTATGAAGAGGAGAACTTTGCATGATACCGGAGAGCTAAAATATAAAAGTAGGTGCTGTTATTATAAAGTTAGAATATATTACTAAATATTATAAATAGCGAGTGTGGAATAATGACGGATCGGTGTGCAGAATTGTCCTAGGCATTTGTTAACAAGATCAGTAATCACTATTGCAATTTCATATGAGGGAGAGGCATAAGCTAACATACTTTCTCGTCTTGGATCATATGCACTTATGATTGGAACTCTAGCAAGCATCCGCAACTACTAAAGATCATTAAGGTAAAACCCAACCATAGCATTAAAGCATCAAGTCCCCTTTATCCCATACGCCGTGACCCACTTATCCATGTTTATGCTTCTGTCACTCAATCATATAAAACTATTGTAAAAATGGCATGAATACTTCATAAATTATAGATACGTTGGAGACGTATCAGCATCCCCAAGCTTAATTCCTGCTCGTCCTCGAGTAGGTAAATGATAAAAGAAATAATTTATGAAGTGTGAATGCTAGCAAGTGCACAAGTTTGATCAATGATAATTTCAATCACCTTTTCTAGCATCATTATATGTCATAACAGTAGCTCATCTCATAAAACTTTCCATGATCAAGTAATAAGCTATTCACATGTTAAAGTATAGATCATAAACTTTCTTGAAACTAACAAACTATATTCTCAATCATCAAACAATTGCAATTCATCTTATTTTCAGGAAGGGTCTATGTCAGAGCTTTTATTTAGCAAACTCCACATACTCAACTATCATTTAATCTTTCACAATTGCTAACACTCACATGATATTTATGGGTTGAAAGTTTTAATCGGACACATAGAAAGATAGGGGCTTATAGATTCGCCTCCCAACCTTTTACCTCAAGGGTAATGTCAAAAATAATAGTTCATGATAACTTACATCCAATTGGATATATATATATATATATATATATATATATATATATATATCAGGATCTTTCCAACAAAATGTGCTTGCCACCCCCCGATACAAGCCATAGATTCATCAAAACAACCAAACAACACGCGAAAAACAGAATCCGTCAAAAACATGAAAGTCTATAGTAATCTGGAAGTTTAGTAAACTTCTGTAACTACAAATATTATGAAATAAATTTGAACAATTTGAACAATTTATACAGAAGTAATGTGCAACAAGTTTCAGACCCATTTCACCTTCCAGTAAAAAAATTAAAATTACGCGCTACAGCCAAAGTTTCTGTTTTTGTTCTGCACATAGTAAACAACCAATCTAATCATCAAAAAACAAAAGCTTGGCACATTATTTTTATAATACAATGGATATACACAAGGGGATAATTATTTACAAAGAAACTTCCATGAAAAATTCTACATTATTTCCATGAGCATGAACACAAGTGCTCAAGGTCGACGCTCACTTCTTCAATGCATAACTTTCAAATCACTTCCCTTTTTGAAAAACTTTTTAGGCATGAGAGGCAAGTAAATTTTTTTGGTATTTTCATTCTTTTATTTTTTTGTATGTTTCACCCACAACTAAAAAGAAACAAAAAGGAAAAACAAAATCTACTTAGTGAAGAAAGCAAACAAGCACACACGAGAATACCAACCCCACGCTATTGCTCTCTGGCAATGGCGCCAGAAAAGAGCTTGATAATCCGCAAGTGCAGGGAATCATTGTAGCAATTTCCAAAGGTGGAAGTGATAAGTATGGAGTGTCGAACCCACAAGGAGCTAAAGGTAAGATCAATATTCCCTGAAGCCCTATCTGCCACTGATACGACTCTATGTACACCGAACGTTTGCTTCCAACTAGCAACGAGAAATAAAACTACGTTGTGGGTATGAAGAGGACAACTTTGCATGATACCGGAGAGCTAAAATATAAAAGTAGGTGCTGTTATCATAAAGTTAGAATATATTACTAAAGATTATAAATAGCGAGTATGGAATAATGATGGATTGGCATGCGGAATTGTCCTAGGCAATTGTTAACAAGATTGGTAATCACTATTGCAATTTCATATGAGGCAGAGGCATAAGCTAACATACTTTCTCGTCTTGGATCATATGCACTTAGGATTGGAACTCTAGCAAGCATCCGCAACTACTAAAGATCATTAAGGTAAAACCCAACCATAGCATTAAAGCATCAAGTCCACTTTATCCCATACGCCGTGACCCACTTATCCGTGTTTATGCTTCTGTCACTCAAGCATCGCAGAAAATAAGTAAACCATGGACATATTGCAACAACCTACAGTGGGAATCCCTCACGGTTGCGCGACACGGAGGGCACCATAGGACAGCACCAAAATAAAACATACAACTCATCCCAATCTAGATCATCAATCAACCCAAAGACAAAGGATATCTACTCAAAACATCATAGGATGGCAAGACATCATTGGATCATAATATGTGGCATAAAGCACCATGTTCAAGTAGGTATTGCAGCGGGGTGCGGGAGTGTAGACCGCGTAAAAAGATGAGGATGGTGATGATGATGGTGATGCTGATGAAGACGATCACCGCGGTGATGATTCCCCTCCCGATGGCACTCTGGCGCCACCGAGAGAGAGGAGGAGAGGTTCTCCCCCTTGTGCTTCCTCCTCCATGGCCTCCCCCTGGATAGGGAGAGGTTCCCCCTCTGGTCTTTGGCCTTCATGGCGATGATGGCCCCTTCGGGATCCCCCTCCATGGCCTCCGGTGACGATGTCCCCCTCCGGCAGGGTGCCAGAGAGGGCCTAGATTGATTTCTCGTGGCTACAGAGGCTTGCGGCGGCGGAACTTCCGATCTAGGTTATTTATCGAAGGTTTCTATATTTATAGGAGTTGGCGTTGATTTCACATCAGGGGGACCCTCGGGGAGTCCACGAGGCAGGGGGCGCGCCCTAGGGGGGTGGGCGCGCCCTCCACCCTCGTGGGGCCCATGGGACTCCCCTCCGGTAGATTTATTCTCCAGTATTTTTCATATTTTCCAGAAAAATTCTCCGTTGATTTTCATCGCATTCCGAGAACTTTTATTTCTACACAAACACAACACCACGGTAGTTCTGCTGAAAACAGCGTCAGCCAGGTTATAAAACTATTGTAAAAATGGCATGAATACTTCATAAATTATAGATACGTTGGAGACGTATCAGCATCCCCAAGCTTAATTCCTGCTCGTCCTCGAGTAGGTAAATGATAAAAGAAATAATTTATGAAGCGTGAATGCGAGCAAGTGCACAAGTTTGATCAATGATAATTTCAATCACCTTTTCTAGCATCATTATATGTCATAACAGTAGCTCATCTCATAAAACTTTCCATGATCAAGTAATAAGCTATTCACATGTTAAAGTATAGATCATAAACTTTCTTGAAACTAACAAACTATATTCTCAATCATCAAACAATTGCAATTCATCTTATTTTCAGGAAGGGTCTATGTCAGAGCTTTTATTTAGCAAACTCCACATACTCAACTATCATTTAATCTTTCACAATTGCTAACACTCACATGATATTTATGGGTTGAAAGTTTTAATCGGACACATAGAAAGATAGGGGCTTATAGATTCGCCTCCCAACCTTTTACCTCAAGGGTAATGTCAAAAATAATAGTTCATGATAACTTACATCCAATTGGATATATATATATATCAGGATCTTTCCAACAAAATGTGCTTGCCACCCCCCGATACAAGCCATAGATTCATCAAAACAACCAAACAACACGCGAAAAACAGAATCCGTCAAAAACATGAAAGTCTGTAGTAATATGGAAGTTTAGTAAACTTCTGTAACTACAAATATTATGAAATAAATTTGAACAATTTGAACAATTTATACAGAAGTAATGTGCAACAAGTTTCAGACCCATTTCACCTTCCAGTAAAAAAATTAAAATCACGCGCTACAGCCAAAGTTTCTGTTTTTGTTCTGCACATAGTAAACAAC